>NC_134489.1:22195923-22245923 GCF_040206685.1 Ascaphus truei
ACAGCAAGACGGCAGCCCCCTAAAAACAATAACTGCTGATTAGAAGCCATTTGGCTCCTGTAAGGCTTGTACATTCATGCATCCGACAAAAATATTTCACGATAGCTCACTGAGTCAGAGTTGTAAAGTTTTGACACATCTCAACTGTAGCAATGCCAATGTAATATACTGCCTAAATGTCCATGTAAATTGATGTATATAGGTAAGACTACCAGACATCTGCGTAGGAGAGTTTGGAACATACAGTATATCGAACATCAAAAATGTAAAAACAAACCAAATTAAAGGTCAAATTATTACTTCGGTAGTACAACATTTTTTAGCCCATCATGATGGCAGTTAGTCATTTTTAAAGGCGTTTGGTATTGATGGGGTTAAATTAAGGCATTAGAGGTGGCAATTATGATTGAAATTTGCTACAAACAGACACTGCATATTCTCTCTTGAGAATATCCTACGGGTCTCAAAGAAGAACTAGGTTTACACTGTTTTATATAAGATGTCATAAAATATGAACCTGTATGTATACTGTTATTCTTCTATTTACAACCTAAGGTCACGTGCACCAATGGGAATAATATAAAAGGCATCATTCTGCTATTCATGGCGTTGCCCCGAAGAATTAATGTAAAGTAAACACGCATTGGGTGTAACATGCAGTACGGTGGAGATGCGAGACTTGACCTGTATCAGATCCAGGGTCATAACCTAATCTACTGCTAATACACGCATAGCGGCTACTACTGGACTTCTACAATAACTTTTAAACACCGAGACTCGGAATTAACTGCTACATTATTTGTGCCTGATTCGTGCCATGTGATGATTATATATATAATTATATACCTCCCTCTCTCTCCATCCTCTCCCCTCGATCCTCTATCTCCTCCCTCTCCCCTCCATCCTCTCTCTCTCCTCCATCCGCTATCTCCTCCCTCTCCCCCTCCATCCTCTCACCTCCATCCTCCCTCCCCTACATCATCTCTCCTCCATCTTCTCTCTCCTCCCTCTCCCCTCCATCCTCCATATCCTCCCTCTCCCTTCCATTCTCTCACCCATCCATCCTCTCTCTCTCCTCCATCCTCTCTATCCTCCCTCTCCCCTACATCCTCTCTCTTCCCTCTCACCTCCATCCTCTCTACCCTTTCTCCTCTCTCCTCCCTCTCTCCCTCCATCCTCTCTCCCCTCTGCTCCCTCTCCCCTCCATCGTCTCTCCCCTCTATCGTCTCTCCCCCTCACCCCTCTCCCCCTCACCCCTCTCCCCTCCATCCTCTCTCCCCTTACCAGTGCACACACCCACACAAACACCAGCAGAGACACACACACACACATTCTCCCACTTCCACACATCACCCTCTCCCCACCAGCACCTCACACATCACCCTCTACCCCCTCACACCCTCTCCCCCCTGCACCTCACCCTCTCCCCCCTCACACATCACCCTCTCCACCCCCTATATCACCCTCTTCCCCCCCACACATCACCCTCTCCCCCCCTGAAACTCACACATCACCCTCTCCCCCTGCACCTAACACTTCACCTTCTCCTCCCCCCCTTGTAACTCACACATAACCCTCTTCTACCCCCTTGCATCTCAGATCACCCCCCCCTTGCATCTCAGATCACCCCCCCTTGCATCTCAGATCAAAAAAAAAACCCGCCCCCCTTGCATCTCAGAACACACACACACACACTCTCGTCAGCAGGGCCGCCAACAGTGGGGAGAGCCGGGATAAGTGTCCCAGGCCCAGTGGCTGCAGGGGGCTGGGTGGGCCGGTGTTTAAAGTTGAGCCTCCGTCACTGTCCTACGCTGGACCTCTCTCTGATGTCGGTGTGCACCGAAACATGGACTCAGCTTCTGGCGCACATTGGCGTCAGAGACAGACCTGGGGCGGGACAGTAAGGGAGGCCCGCACAGCGTGGGAGACATGGAAGCCAAGCAGGAGGCCCACAGCAGCTGGAGAGAGCTGGTAAGTGTGTTTTGTATGGATTTGGGAGGTGTTTTTTTTAATGTATTGTGGGTGAGGGGGGGTTGTATGTGTAGCCCTTTTTCTGAACCCTCTCAAAGGAACTACTGGTCACTGTACAACACCTGCGGCTCCAGGAGACCTGAGCTTCCGCTAGCTGGGAGCCTGGGGTAACACTCATACACTTACTTAGCGCAGCGCCTCCACTTACCAAGGATCCCTGTGATGTGAGATTCCCCTGGGCAAGAAACATACAACACCTTATGATTGTAACTGGTTTTACTATATGATATTGCACGGAACCTTATCACTCTATATTATAGCAATATAACCTTAACGTGTAACCTTAGTGGCCCGGCCACTTTCATCAGGAGCAACGCCTCCGTCCCCTCACCGCGTGCCCCACACACCGTGTCCATATATATTAATGTGATGGTATAGGCTCAGTTCTTTAACCACTCGCTCAGTGTTGCTAAAGAGTTTAGCCTAAGGCGGGATCAGCGCCTGATGACCGGTGTTGGGGCACTTGATGTTATAGTACCTTCCGGTCACGGCGGTGACCGGTACCTCTTCGCAAAGGGCCAGATGAATCAGCGGTCTGCCTCCTGGGTCTCAATGTCCAGCCGTCTGGTCCCAGACGACTCGCCAGCAGACCTGCTCCGCACGCTTGTCCCTTTGTCCCTAGCTGGTACTCAGTAAGGGTGATGCTCGCTACTACTATAGGCCGTCCCTGCAGCACAGCAACCTTTGGTGTCTTCAGTGAACTCTCCTAGGGGCCTACGGGGTAGCCTGTCCTATGCAGGTGGGTCACTGACCCCCTGCACCCACACTACCTCTCTCTTCACCTCCCGGATCCCCTCTGACTACTCAACCTAAACCTGCAGCAAACACACTGCACTCACACAGTACCTGCAGCAACCGCACTGCACTCAACCGGTACCTGCAGCAACCGCACTGCACTCACACTGAACCTGCAGCAACCCACTGCACTCACTCGGTACCTGCAGCAACCGCACTGCACTCAACCGGTACTGCAGCTACACTGCACTGCACACACACACTGTGCCTACTTGTCAGCGCTCACAGCACTACCAGCCGTGACACTGACAAGACTGCACACTCACACCTAAGGGCAGAGTCCCTAACCTAGGGGCCGTCCCTCAGTACCTACCCCCTACCCTGGTGGGGATTGGGGCCTGCTTGGGATCTGGGGAACCTTACCTGGTGTAGGAGCCACTTGCTCCCTACACCCTTCCTCCCCCTTCCTGCTGCCAGCTTCAACTGCCAAACGTGGTCCCCGCAACATTGTAGCCTTCCTCCACAGGAGAAGCTGCAAACCCCTATTTGCTGGCTGGCTGCACGTGATGTGGGTGAAAGGGCAATCCCCAGAGGCTGCTGGGAATTGTAGTCCATTCAGGACCTCTTTAGCATTGGTACCGCGTGCGCTACCCTTACTGCGCCTGCGCGACCAATGCGCACGCTCGCGCAACTTGTCATGGCGGCCCCCACTAGCCTCGTGTGCCGCAGAGCCTCGGAGCGCTACATGGGTGGTCTCTGGGGCTGAAAAGAGACCGGGGTTACATATGTATTTGAGGGTGGGTTGTATCTATTGTTGGGGTGGTAGTTTTGTATGTATTGTGGGGGGGTTTCATGTATTGTGGGAGTGGGTTTTTTTTATGTATTTGGGGGGTTTGTATGTATTTGGGAGGGTCATTATTGTGGAGGCAGGGAGTGTGTGTGTGTATGTGTGTGTGTGTGGCCAGGGGGAGGAGGGAATGAGTGTGAGGAGGGGGGATTGAGGGAGTGGGATCAAATGAGAGGGGTGGTTAGAGTGAGAGGAGAGAGGGGATGTAAGAGAGGGAGTGAGGAAGAGAGAGGGGTTAGAGAAGAGAGTGAGTGAGGAACAGAGGGGGTAAGTGTATCACAGGGGGAGAGAAATACATGGGGAACAGGGGGGGATATAAAGGAAGGGACTCACGAGGTCTTGTGAAATGGGGGTGGGGGGCTGACAAGATCGCCTACACGGGGGGGCGATAGATTTCCTGGGTCCCAGGACTAAAGTTTCTATCAGCGCCCGTACACATTTTGCCAGTGACCTTGCTTCATCAGGAATCAATCAAAAATATATACAAAGTATATAAACAATAAATAAATAAACATATGCACTGTTACAGAAAAGACATCTTCACAAAACATAAAGCTTGTCTCATAATAGAACATACAACAATCATATGAAAAATATAAATGTGAATGTCAGCTTCTTCGCACACAGACAAGAGCCAACAGTTCGATATATTGAGTAATTTATTGATCCACGATACTTGTGATCAATCAAGGAAAGTCAGAGAGACTAAGTCGAGTGCATTCATCTCAGAGCTCTTACACAAAATTGCATAAATTGGCTAACATTGGTTGCTAGGCAGATTATAATGACATCACTCAAGCATTCCCTGTGCATGAGGGGATAATCCTTTTCTACACCAACCATGTTATCTATTTTAGACTAGCTCCACAGGTCAGGTCATCTGGCCTAGACTGGTTCTACAGATTATGGCTGACCAAAACATTTTTGAGTGTTTGAGCAACAAGGCATAGTCCATATCCCCCTTCCCCTCACCCCTGGAGCCAAGTTAATTCTTGCAACAACACGCATATTGACAGAAAAGTTAAAGAAAAAGACAAGATGGATGCCTGTGAAACAAAATTGATTCCACTCCCCAGAGACCCCTCAAGTCTATATTTCACATAAATAATATAAAGACTTTGAAAAGGGGAGCAAAGAACACAGTTCAATCACAACTGGAGATAATGATATGGATTGTCAACTTAAAACCAAGGATGAAAACAATCACCACTCCATAGAAAGAGTGAACCAAATTCATAAATATACCATAAACAACGTATTAATCAAATCAATAATACTAATGTGGGACTACCACCAAAAATAAAATAGTACACACAATTCCGAAGAAAAAAGAGAGAGAGGACTGAAACAAAAGAATAAAAAACAACCATTTATAGGTCTGATCTAAACACCTATAAAAGTGGAAATACCACTGAATCACAGCATGGTGAATATTGCAACATCCTAAAACATATGCATATACAAAACATGAAACATAAAACCCTCCTAAAAACCTAATCAACGTGAGCGTAAACAGCTTGCACATTTAAAAATGAATAAAGAAAGAAACACCCCACCTAACACAGATCAGAGAAATGGAGTAATATCCAACGTATCATTAAACCCCCCAGGGTATTTAGTTCGTAACTTAAAAATCCAAAATTGCAAGACAGAAGAAAGCAAGAAAACTGGACTAAACCAATCCATAGAATGTCCCAGTCTAGGAGACAGAGTGGTACTTCCCTCTCCACCCCTATCGGGTTCATCCGCAAATCCACATCTCCCGCTGGAGCCGGTTTTTTCTTCGTAAAGAAAAAAGATGGGACCTTGCGATCTTGCATTGACTATCGGGGACTCAACAAAATTACTATGAAAAATCGCTATCCTCTTCCTCTCATTTCCGACCTGTTTGATCGCCTTCAGGGAGCTAGAATTTTTTCCAAGCTGGATCTACGGGTGCTTACAACCTTATTAGAATTTGTCAAGGCGACGAGTGGAAAACTGCATTCAATACCAGAGATGGACACTACGAGTACATGGTCATGCCTTTCAGCCTTTGTAATGCCCCAGCTGAGTTCCAAGACTTTGTCAATGAAATATTTAGGGATCTTCTTAACTCTTTTGCAATCGTGTATTTGGATGATATCCTGATCTTTTCTAAATCTATGCAGGAACATGTAGGACACGTCAAACAAGTACTCCTTCGTCTGCGAAAAAATTATTTATTCGCTAAACTTGAAAAGTGTCACTTTCATCAATCTTCTACTGTTTTCTTAAGATACATAATTTTGGATACTGGACTGTAACAGGGGACTTATCCCTGTTCAGTAATGTGCCTTTACTACCTCTGGTAGTTAATTACTAAACACCACCTGCCTGATTGAGATTGGTTACAAAAACCTGTCTGTTCAGACAGGAAGTGACTCTTTAGCTCTGACTAAGAGCTGACCCTTGGAGCTGACCAGTCTTGAGCTCTGCACAGCAGACCTGATTTCAAGACACAGGGAAAACTACTGCACCTGAAGCTGAACCAGGAAGTGATATTTTCCCTCCAAGAAACAGATAAGACTTTTATTCTTAAGAGACTGCTTATATCTGCTTATTTCATGTTATATGTTTTGGGGCTGCGAGAACTGCTTGACTAAGGGAGATGTGAATTATTGCATAGTGTTTCACTAGAAATACTCCCAAGTGAATAGAAGCTTTGTTCCGCCCCTGTGTTTGGATGAATTTCCTGATGAAAAGGAAAAGGCACAATAAAGCCTTATTATAATTTCACATTATAAACGACTCCAAGTGTGTACCTCTGTGAACGTCCGTCTACATGGACTTACGATGGATCCTGCCAAAGTCAAAGCCGTCTTAGACTGGCCTCAACCCACTACTCTCAAGGCTGTTCAACGCTTCCTGGGTTTTTCCAATTATTATCACAGATTTATTCAGAATTTTTCTTCTCTGATCCCTCATCTTAGTCTTCTGCTGCAGTCGAGTCTTTTGATTTCTTAAAGAAAGCGTTCATATCCGCCCCGGTTCTTGTTCATCCTGATCCTAAGCTCACCTTTATCCTCGAAGTAGATGCATCCAATGTCAGAGTAGGCACTTGTCACGATGGAACCAAGCTTATTAAGCCTTTTAATTACCAGGATCATTGATTGAGCAAGCAGAGAGATAAAAATAAATTGCGTTTTTTCACCCAATGAACGCACACAACTATGTTACACAAAAATACAGTAAAAAGACACACTTACTTTGGAAACTGGGATAACAAAACAAATTGCAAACACACAGCCAAATATTCCAGGCAACCCATCCTGTAGCCTCTGGCTGTTGAATTCGGGTCACTTATTCTCTGAGAAATGTAGACGATTTACTCAGAGCTGGAACTTCTCAAATGGGACTGAATCTCAGGTGAATCACACAAGATGGTACTGATGGACCTCTTAGAACTGAAGAATCTGACCTGTGTCAGGGCTTTTCAAACCTCTGGTGTCCAAGTCCCAGAAAACCTGCAGCCCAATCAAAAAGCCTTATCAAATCCCCTAGCGACCAATCTAAAACACTCATACAGAGTTTCCCACCCCTGAGCCTTTTCCCACGGTGCGAGGCTCCACAGCGGCTGGCTGTTTAGCAAAGGGTGTTAGGTTTCCCTGTGTCAGGCCAGGATATGGGTGCTCTATAATAATGGCAGAGCCCATATGGCCTCACACCTAGGCATCTCTGAGCCCTTTCAAGTATGGCCCCTGGACAGACACACCGGAGCCAAGCCTAGTAACCATCTGTGCCTTCCAAAATCCATGACTTAGAAAGCCGTCAGCTCATATACAGGTCAGCAATATCTATACATATTAAACTATTCCCGCTTAATAAAACATGTGGTGTCCTGTCTGCTGCATGCAAAAAGTTATGATCCCCTTCACCGCCACAGCGCTGTTCGTTCCCAGAGGAAGAATCCTCAGGCCAGGTTGCACCCCTGTGTTTTTTTTCTCCAAAAAAAATTCTTCAGCTGAATGTAACTATGATATTGGTAATCGAGAACTCCTGGCCATGAAACTTGCCTTGGAGGAATGGAGACACCTTCTCGAAGGAACAGAGGTG
The DNA here is from genome assembly GCF_040206685.1 of Ascaphus truei. NCBI lineage: Eukaryota > Metazoa > Chordata > Amphibia > Anura > Ascaphidae > Ascaphus > Ascaphus truei. The sequence continues at coordinate 22,203,611 of NC_134489.1, forward strand.
CCTATAACAATTCTTACAGATCACAAGAATTTGTTATACATCAAGGGAGCACGTCGCCTGGGAGCTCGCCAAGCCAGATGGTCACTCTTCTTTTCAAGATTCAACTTTATTATCTCCTACCTTCGAGGAACAAAAAACGTCAAGGCAGATGCTCTGTCTCGTCAGTTCTCGCTCTAGGATAACTCGGAGGACCAACTCAAATCTATTCTTCCATCTAAACATATTCTTTCTTCCAGTAACTTTGAAGCTTTAAAGGATATCTTTCTTCAACAAAATCAGATTCCTGACAATCTCACAGTTCCTGAGGGTCGCCTATTTACCTCCCCTCCATTGCGCAAACAGGTCCTGGAATGGGGACATTCTTCCAAATCGGCAGGTCATCCCGGGGCAAAAAGGACATTGGATCTCATCTCCCGGATCTTCTGGTGGCCTGGAATGCAGAAGGATGTTAAGGACTTTGTACTTGCGTGCCCAACTTCAGCCAGGACTAAGACTTCCAGAAACCTCCCTGCTGGCTTACTTCATCGATTGCCTGTTCCTGTTCGGCCATGGACACACTTGTCCATGGATTTCGTGGTGGATTTACCAGTATCTAAGGGTATGAACATTTTTCTTGTAGCAGTAGATAGGTTCTCCAAGCAAGCACATTTTGAACCGCTCAAAGGCATGCCTAGTTCTCCCAAACTTGCAGAAATTTTCATCAAGGAGATCTTCCGCCTTTACCAAGTTACGACAGTGATCGTATCTGACAGAGGATTGCAGTTCGTATCTAAATTTTGGCGCTCTTTTTGTCTTCAGTTGGGTATTTCTCTTCATTTTTCTTCTGGGTACCACCCGCAAACTAATGGGCAGACGGAGACGACCAACTAGTCTTTAGAGTAATTCATTTGGTGCTTTGTGTCCGATTCCCAGGACGATTGGTCGGAGCTTCTTCCTTGGGTGGAATTTGCACACAATAATCTTCGTAGTGAATCTACCACAGAATCCCCTTTTTTCATTAATTATGGGTTTCCTTCCGCTACTCTTCCTCTTGCAGTTGCTACCTCTAGGGTCTAAGCCGCTGATGATAGGATCAAGGAACTTCAAACTCTTTGGAAAAGGACTCAAAGGAATATTAAGTCAGCCTTCGAGAGACAGAAATGTCAGACTGATCGCCATTGCAGACCAGCTCCTAAATTCAAGCCTAGCTATCCTCCAAAGTCTGGTTATCCTCCAAAAACATTAGGCTGAAGGTCACGTACAGTCAATTAGTGATATGCGCTCATAAAAGTCCAATCATATTGTAAATCCTTTAGGTAATAATGTAGAAAAAAAGGTACTGGGGCTAGTGAGGTATGTATTCATAATGTAGCATATACCATTAACAAGAACTCTAGCCCTGAAGGCTGAAGGCTGAAATATGAAGAAAATCAGACCTACAGCCTCATTGGGGGAGTCCAGAAGTAGGTAGAAAGAGGAATATCTACTCACAATTTGTATTGCCCCAGTCCTGTAGTTCTTGGTGGGCGTGCAACCAGGAGAATGCAGAGAGATCCAAGGGAAAAAAACTCCAGCGCACAGCCCTGAACAAAGTAGGTCCCACAAAACTAATAAAAATATATCAAATGCTTTATTCTTCCATAGTTAAAAAAACGGAGGTAGGTACCCTCCTACGCATTTCGGGCAATCCGCCCTTTATCAAGGAGTAATATGTCCCCCACAGTATTGGTATTTAAATACCCTTTAAGGCAGCCCCAATTCGCGCCAAAATCGCCACCACATGGGCCCGCCCACAAACGCAATGACGTCACACGCAATGCGTGATGACGTCACGCGTCATGATGCGCCACAGCCACACCCCCGACACTACCATGGCAACCGGCCGGCGTCCCACAGTACAGGGGAGGCGGGCCGTACCTCGGGCAGCTCAATCTCAGTCCCCTCCTACACTGCAAAGCAGTAAAACGGAGGAGGAACTGTGCAATCGATGCCTGACCGGGTGGCCCGCTCTCCCCCCCCCCCCCCCCCACACAGAATAACGCCGGAACAGTGTACATGAGGCCAGGCAATGCGTGAGGACGTATGCACCAGAATTACTACAAAAAGTTATCGATGAGGTTACCAATATTGATAGAAATTCACTGATTGGTACAAAAGAGTCAAGGATGAGGAAGAAAGATGTGAGAGGAACGGGGATGACTGGAGAGGACTGTCCTGACTTACCACTTTTCATATCTCAATACACTAGGAGGAGTTATCAGGTCAAATCAATCTTAAAAAAACATTGGAATTTATTAATGATGGAACCAGGCCTTAAGAAATATGTAGAACAAGGCCCTAAATGCGTCTTTCGCAGGGCCAAGACAATTGCGGGGTATGTTTCCAAAAGCGATATATCCAAAGATAAATCTAATATGTTTCGTGAGACTAAGGGGTCCTTTTGTTGCGGGACATGTAGTGTATGCAAATACATGACACCGTCCCAGTATTTCTTTTCCCACAGTCCACAAAAAAGGTATAGAATCAATAGTTTCATAAATTGTAATTCAATCTTTGTTATCTATATGCGTACGTGTGGATGTGGGAAAAGATATGTAGGAAGAACTACTAGAAATCTAAAAATAAGAATACAGGAACATGTCAGATTAATTTAAAAAGGTGACCTTTCCCACCCTGTTTCAAAACACTTTTCTGAGTGCGTAGATGGAGGTATCAAGAATTTTATCTTTTTGGGTATAGACAAAATAGTAAAAAGACAACGAGGAGGGGATACGGTTAATTTCCTTGACCGTAAAGAATCACAATGGATTTTCTTATTAAACACTAGGGTTCCTGACGGTTTGAATACCGAATGGAACTTAGGACATTTTCTTAGATGAATTGGTATTCCTTATCCATTTGTGAAATTCCCCCCCACCCCCCACTTCCCCTTTCTTTACCTTGTTTTTTAGAAAAAATGTGCGAATTAAGATTTCTCCTTGTATATTACATTAGTATTTTCTCTTTTACGATTGAAGACGTTCCTATTTCTCAAATATTATGTCTGGTGTATATATCGTACAGTTATGCGATTGAAGACGTTCTCTGTTCTATTTAGACATGAAGTATCCATAGAAATGTGCGATTGAAGATATTTTCATTAACGGATTGTTTCCATTGTCCCATGTATATTTACCCATGTTCGATGGTTTATAACACCTTCGGACGTGGAGGTGTGTACATGTCCCTCTCCCTCTCTCTCTTATTGATAATACATCCACTCTAGGAAAGCGTTCACTGTTATGCTCTCTATGTTAATAAAATGTAAACATTATATCTCCGGGTAAGATTTAATAAATATGGGACTCTTTGCATGTGTATCTGTATGGATATTGTGATAATTTAATCACATGATGAATCTGCTAACCTTGTAATAATGTTTTTGCTAATAGATCTTTGCTACACATACTTTACATTTTTTCAAGGAAGGCAATGAAATATATGTTTTGTCCATACAGAAGAGTTTATTGTTCAGTATCTTAGGAGTTGGGGTTATGTTCTTAACCCATGTTTTTCTTTATTTGTTTATTTATTATTTCCTTTGTGGATTTAAATGTTTATTATTAAAGTTTTTTTATTTTTCATTATTTTTTATTTTTATTATTTCTTGATGTTTAACATATTATTTGATGTATATTCTTTATTATACCTACTGCATATTTTCCTTTCAGTATATATATATGCATATGTATTGTGTTTATATTTTGTATTCATATTAGTATTTCTTTTTGGGGACTATGTATTGGGGCCCCATCTAGCCATTCTTAATCCATCTGCACCGTGCCTGACATGCGCACGCAGCGCTCCCTGGCCTCATGTACACTGTTCCGACGTCATTTTATTCTGTAGGGGGGGGGGATGCGGGCCACCCGGTCAGGCATCGATCGCACAGTTCCTCCTCCGTTTTACTGCTTTGCAGTGTAGGAGGGGACTGAGATCGAGCTGCCCGAGGTACGGCCCGCCTCCCCTGTACTGTGGGACGCCGGCCGGTTGCCATGGTAGTGTCGGGGGGCGTGGCTGTGGCGCATCATGACGCGTGACGTCATCATCACTTCCGGTTTTCCATATCCGGTTTCGTCACTTCCGGTTTCGGGAGTCACGGCTGTTGACAATTTTGAATGCAATTAGATGGGCTATATCAAGGGGGACCCAGCATATTGTTTCTACTCTCTGACGAAGCGCCACACAGGCGTGAAACGCGTAAGAGCTACCCTCCATTCCTGTCTGCACCATGGTGTCTAAATAAAGAAGTTTTTTACTCTACTGCTGAGATCCTGATCATTACATGGCTGTGCTCTGCTACTCTGCATCGTGCGGAATCTCTACTGATCTACTGTTGGACGCCAGCCGGTTGCCATGGTAGTGTCGGGGGGCGTGGCTGTGGCGCGTCATGATGCGTGACGTCATCACGCATTGCATGTGACGTCATTGCGTTTGTGGGCGGGCCCATTTGGTTGCGATTTTGGCGCGAATTGGGGCTGCCTTAAAGGGTATTTAAATACCAATACTGTGGGGGACATATTACTCCTTGATAAAGGGCGGATTGCCCGAAACGCGTAGGAGGGTACCTACCTCCGTTTTTTTAACTATGGAAGAATAAAGCATTTGATATAATTTTTATTAGTTTTGTGGGACCTACTTTGTTCAGGTCTGTGCGTTGGAGTTAATTCCCCTTGAAGGTCACGTCGATGAAGTTCGTGCCTATATTCCTCGGTCCATTCACCATTTCTGAAAAAATTAATCCGGTTGTTTATCGGTTGTTCTTGCCTCCATCCATGAGAATTCCGTCAGTCTTCCATGTTTCGCTACTCAAACCTGTGATCCAGAATGCACACTCAGTTCCTGTTCTACCCACCACCTCCGTTATGGTACAGGGCCAGCCCGAGTATGAGATTCAGTTCATCCTGGATTCCAAATTTTCCAGAACTCCTTGTACTATCTTATTCACTGGAAGGGATTCAGTCCAGAAGAGAGGTCTTGGGTTCCTAGTCAACGGGTTCATGCGGCAAGAATGATCAGGAGATTCCACTTGAGCTGTCCAGAAAAGCCTTCATGGAATCGCCCGGAGGTCGCTCCTAGAGGGGGGGGGGGACTGTGAGTATTCGCCCTTCTGGTGGTTCTGTCCCCTTAACCCTCACCTGTCCATCCGGATCTAGTGGCGCTCAAAGAGGGCATGCCAAGAGTGGTTCACATGAGCGGCGTGCGGGCAGTGCGCAGGCTCTGTCTGTCTTTGCTGTTCCTCATGTCCAGGGTGCGCTCTCCCCCCGGCGGCATCGACATGCGACACATGCGTGGTGTGCACTCTTCCCGGCGTCCTGTGGTCTCTGCCCCCTGACTCCGCCCCCGCACTGACGTCGGAGGTACGTGGCACGACAGTCACACACGTTCCTCCCTTCTCTCCTCGGGTCCCGTCTCCACCCCCGCACTGACGTGGGTACCGTGGCGCACACGAATGGCGCGTGACCAGGTCGCCAGCTTGATGTGCGGGGTGCGTGCGCTCTCTAGAGGTCCCATCCCACTCCTAATCGGCTGCACAATAGGACGCACCTGCACGATCCAGCAGCCAGTGAGGACACCTCCACTACCTGGTTGCCTCCCATTGGAGGGAGGTCCTATTTATACCCTGTCTGAACTCTAATTCATTGCTGAGCATAACTCCAGTTTTGTGATGCTGAATCTCACTGCATCCTGCCTTGCCTGCCTCTTACCTTGCTGCCTGACCCTGCCTTGGACTCTGAACATTGTGATACTCTCCTGCACTGACCCTGGCTTTGGAATATGACAATCCTGCCTTCTCCTGCATTGACCCTGGCTTTACGACGACTGTACTCTCTCCAATCCTGACCCCGGCTACGTACCCCAACGATCCGCTACTCTCCACTCCTAGACCCGGCAAGTACCACGTTTACGCTGTCCTCTATAACCCCGACCCGGCTTGCAAGACTATCCTACACTCTAGACGCGCCCTCGCGGTTGTGGTCGGCGTTCTATACCAATCCCTACCTCAGCCCCGTGGTCACGCCTCGTTTGTGGTGAGCTACACGTTACATCTGTCTGCAGCAATCTAGAATCCTTATTGCTAATATGAATGTCATCTTTCACGGATTCAGTAGCTATAAAGTGCAAGGGTGAATAAATTAGTGTTTACGGCGCAAACTGAATAAAGGTGAAATGTGATAAAGTGATATTGTGATTACAAGGTAACTAATGATACTAGCCCTGCTAAATTGTGTTGCACGCTCCTCTGTTGAACCAGGGCATCATGAATCAAACTGCCATCACTGATACATGTGGGAAGAAACACATACAGAAATACTGGTGCAATAACGCTTTATCTCCAAGCAACAAACAACACAAAGGGGATACAGTAAACTCACACTCTCCCCCAAGGTAGCGTGCAGGGAGTGACTTGGGGCGCATTCCAACCCTAACTCGTCTCTCGTCAGCAGCTTCAACTCCCATCCTATAAGGTCATCCACACAGAGTCTTTTCCGATCTGCTTCTCTCACCAGCAGGCGCTCTGGAGACCTCTGACGTCAGAGCTGGATTGTCGAGGGGTTAGTATGATGGCCTCCAAGGTCCAAAAAGCCCAACACATTTCGCCAAATCAGTAGGCTTCTTCTGGGATCATGCTGGGATGTAGGAGGTGCCGTGTTTAAATACCCTAATGCTTCATTGCTAAAATCTATCTCAACTGGCTGCAATGTCAATGTTGACTATGTGGAACATCAACTCCCACCACTGGAATGTTAATGAGCCAAGAGGACACAAAGATCTTTTTGTTCACAGCTGCAGCAGATTCAATTTCAACCACCCCAGTGTACATCTGTGTTGCCCCAAAGTTGGACAACCTGATGGGGCTCCCCAGGAACTGCTCCCCTCTGCACAGGACGAGTGCTAAGGGTTAACATTTGCTTGTACTTTGTGGGACGTCAACCCCCACCACTGGAATGTTAATTAGCCAAGAAGACACAAAGATGTTTTTGATCACAGCTGCAGCAGTCAATCTCAACCACCCCAGTGTACATTTGCGTTGCCCCAAAGGCGGACAGCCTTTGGTGCAGCCGAACGGCAGCCAAAAGATGTGAGCCGTTTGCTGCTGTTCGCAGATGTTCGGTGATGTTAAAGCTGCTCTATTTCAATCTGAAACTCATAAGCCCTTTATCCCTTGTACCCAATTTTCCAACTATATTGTCAATTCACTGTACAGTATAACCCTGTTCTTTGAATGTAATCATGTATTTTTTTATAACTCTGTGCCCAGGACATACTTGAAAACGAGAGGTAACTCTCAATGTCTTACTTCCTGGTAAAATATTTTTATAAATAAAAATAAATAAATGTTTGCAAGGAGTGGCTACAAAATGTTACTGATTATATCTCTAATTGCATCTCTAATTGCACCCGCCCTCAGCAAACAAGAGTTTTATACATGAAACATAAAATCCTCACCTGTCCCTTATACTCATCATTATTGCATAAACATGAAAAATATTTATCAAAAAGCGCCACACAGGGCAAACATAATGTTTAATAACAATACATAAAAATAAAAAACCCTCAATCTAATGTTTCAAATGGAACTACTGTACTTATCTAAACATATATGTGGTCGATTGGGGATACTAAAATATAATAAAGAGAGGTTAACAGAGTACAAAATACTTCAAACAAATAATTTTAAAATTAGATCCAATGATCCTATCAAATTAATCTTCCAAAGGAGACTGACCAAAAAGCTTTCCAAAGCTACAATTTTTTTTTAAATATAATCATTACAAAAAACTACAAAAACTCTTCACAGGAGACTTGAGCGGACTCCATTAAGGAATTAGCATTACAGATAAAACATATGCTATTTAAAATTATAATTACAATTATTCATAAATATATGGAAAATCTTATTTTTTTAAAACGTTTATTAAAAAGATGGTTAAAAGGGGGCGTGTCCAGGACGCCGATGAGAGAGGCTGTGTAGAAGAGGAGCTCCACAGACCCTGATATAATAAGAGCAGAATAAGCGCTTTTCCCCCCCTAAAAACATCCACAATTGCTGCCGCAAATCCCCCTAATACCCCTAGCAACAAGAATGGCGAGCAAATCCAAGTCCCAAGCCACCCCAGGAGTCGCTAAGTACTTCTCCCCCTCCCAGAAGAGCTCAGAAGCTGCATTAAGATCACAAGATGGCGCCGGCTCCGCGAGCGCACGTGGGCCCAAGCAGGGAACAACCGAACGGAGCAATACGGCTACCCCACCACAGCCGGAGGAAGTACTCACAAGAGCATTTATGCAGGAGATGATCTCCACAATGCTAAATAAACTTCACTCCTCACTGCAAGATGACCTGCGGGCCGCGGTAAAAGAACTTAAACAGGAAATAACGGGCCTAACGGAGCGCACCACGGCCCTTGAGCTTAAAATGGCCGAAACCACGCAATCCCAGGATGAGGCAGCCAACGAAATATTTCGACTTGGCACAGAGGTAAACAGCCTGAGAGACTGCCTTGAGGACCAGGAAAATCGCGACAGGCGCCAGAATATTAGAATCCGGGGCGTCCCGGAGGCGGTTCTGCCTGGTCAGCTCAGGTCATATCTCCAGGACTTTTTTGTCTCAATGTGCCCCGACCTCACACCAAAGGACATAGAGATGGATAGAGCCCATCGCGCCCTGGGGCCACGCTCCGAAGATCCCAACCGAACAAGGGACATAATAGCCCGCATTCACAGATACACAATAAAGGAACAAATAATGGAGGCATGCAGAACCAAAGAGACCATCAAATTCCAGGATTCTCACCTCCAAATTTATAATGATTTGTCAAAGCGCACAGTACTGCGGCGCAAAGAGATGCCACCATTAACTTCCTTGCTCCGCGAGAAAAAGATCAAGTACAAATGGGGCTTCCCATTTAAGCTGTCAGTACAAAAAAATGGTAAATATCTCACAATCAGACACCCGGAGGATATCCCGCGGTTCGCAAAAGCGCTGGACCTAAGCCTCCCTGCCGACTGGATCCAAGACCCCCCCCACTCTCAGGGGCAGCATGCAGAAGAACCCCAGATCAGAGCATCAGAGAGGCTGGCAGGCCAAAAACAACCGCGACCTAGATAGGAACCGCAGCAATCACTTACCTCAGTTACCTCCAAGTTCATTCCCTCACCCAGTTGACCTGAGCAGCAACCGAAGAAGTTCCCCTTAAAAGTCCCTCCTGTCCCATGAGGCGACGCAATCCTGGATGTGACATCCGCAGATTCTGCAGACCGGAGAAGCGGGAACCCCGGATGCAAGCCACAGAAAAGCAGCCCAGCGGACGCACCACAAAGAAAAGGGAGATAACAGCCAATGGACGTCCTGTGCTTTACCTCACCTCGCCAACAATCACAGCCCAACAAAGGAACTGGACGAAACAGCGAGCAACAGCACCGGAGGAGACGAACCGCAGCCGCGGAGGAATCTGTGAACGGAGATGGGGCGCAGAAGTCGATCCCCGCTGAGGCGGACGCGCACATCTCTTCCTTTTCTTTTTTCGCCATACCATCCACACGGGCCCGCACTGCCCGGACCGGGAGGAGAGAGGCCAGATATGCCACGAGAGGAGCGGCGCTGGCGGGTCCTGACAGCCCGGCACGCGGACCCTCCCTTCATGACACACTCTCCACTACATCTCCCCCTCCCCCGGGTAGAGAGCAGAGGTATCCGGTAACTGTGAGTACTTTTACCCTCGCAAAGCGAGAAGGCCCGCAGGCCGCTTACCCGTCTGGGTCAGGACACTAGGCGCAGATACAGCGCAAAGTGCCGACTCACAAAAATCCGACTCATAGGCAGATATATGTAAAGACTGGGAACACTGTACAAAGTTGAGAACTGTTCATTATACCGTTTATTAAAATATTCTATATATACCTCCCCCCCCTAAACACCCCCCTCCCCCCCCCGATCCCCCCTGCCTACCCCTTCCCCCCCACGGGGACAGTAGATACCCCGACTACCACGGCCAAGGCAATTGAGCCACGAGGACAAGCCTGGAAACAACTATAAACTGAAGTGTATAGGAACCTACAGAGATCTAATGTTACTGATAAGCCCCAAAAGATGTGATAACCTAAACTATATTATGACAAGATGCATCCCCCTCCCCTTCCCCCCCTCCCCTTCTCTACCTACCCCCCCAACCCTGAAGGCCATCTCCCCCCCCCTCACCCGACACACTATACCCCCCCTCCCTCCCCATAATCCCCCCTCTCCCCCTTCCCCCCCCCCACACACCCCTCCCCCCCCTCCGAGCACAAAGCGGGCAAGCCCCACAAGCTCATTCAGAAACAAGGTTGCAAGCAATTGGACAATATCCCCATGACAACGCTCCACAAAGCTATGCTGAACAACTTTACAGTGATATGTGAAAATGTTAATATAAAAACGTATTACAAAAATATGATAAGATGTACCCCCTCCCCTCTCTCCCTGTGCGTCCCCCCTCCCCCCTGCCCCCCTCACCCCCCCTGTCCACCCCCCCTGCCCCCCTCACCCCCCCTGTCCAGCCCCCCTCACCCCCCCTCCCCCCCTCACCCCCTCCCTCCTCCCTCCTCTCCTCCCCTCCCCCCCATCCACCTCCCTCCTCCCACCCTCCCCCCCCTAGAATGAAATGGTTGAATGCTGATGAGCAAATCAATGGTCACAGAAAGGCAGCCACAACGAGCTACCAAGTGGCACAACATGAGCCCATGTGAGCCCACTCAGAGCCAAAGCGGCAACTAACGGATCCATATTTCTATAGATATGCTTCACAAAGGGTACTATGACCAATACTGACGAAATGTTAGAAATCGCAACTATAAAAATGTACTGTAATACCAAGATAAGCTGTCCCCCTTCCCCCTCCCATTGTACCCCCCTCCACCACCCCTTCCCCTACTTCCCCCACCCCTCCCCCCCTACCACTCCCTCACCCCCCTCCCCCCTCCCTCCATTCCCATCCTCCTCCCCCCCGCTCCCCCCTCCCTCCATTCCCCTCCTCCCCCCTCCCCCCCCTCCCCCCTCCCTCTCCCCTCCCTCTCCCCTCCTCACTCCCTTCCCCCCCCTCTCCCTCCCCTCCCCTCCCCTCACTTCCCCCCTCCCCCCCTCCCCCCCAATTCTCCCCACCATCCCCCCCCTCCCCCCTCTCCCTCGCCTCCCCTCTCTCCCCCCCCTCCGACCTTTCCCCCCCCACCTCCCCTCCTTTCCTACCCTCCCCTCACCAAGACCAAAGTCCCCTCTAACAGGTGAGACCAGCAAAGGAAAGCAACAAAATGCAGAAGAATGTACAAATGCAATGTATGTAACTTTAGAGCGATAAGGGTTGGCATAGGAAATGTACCTGAGATCCCCTCCTGCTCCTACCCCCCCCCCTTTTTTTAATCTCCTCCCCTCCCTGCTCTGAACAAGAACCAGTCCCATATCACCCCGAATTTGACCTGGTACTAGACGACCAGTAGAAGAACAAACAAACAAATAAAAGGGCCCAGACCACACAACTGACACATACAGCATGTCAACCAGCAATTTAGACTATAGCCCATTAAACCACCCCTCCCGGCCTCCCTTCCCTCCTCCCCCCCCCCTCCCCCCTGCCATCTCCCTCCCCCCCCCTACACCATTTCCACACCCACCCACACAACCCCCCCCCCCCCCACTCCTTACAAACACAACACGGCACGCGCCAGAACCAAACCAAAGACTCACAAGAGGGAAACGGCGTATAATGTTAACAACCCAGGGTCTGGACCCCTCGACTGCACACCGGTCATTGACACTGGACCCACCCCAGAAGGGCACGTTGCCCAAAATGCCGGTTGCCCAAGGAACTGGCAACACTGCATTAGGCCCACACAAGGACCTAATCCTACTTTCTCTCTATCTGCTGGTTCTGTCCCAGCAGATCTTTCCCCCCCTCCTGCCACCCCCCTCCCCCATCCTACCCTCCCCCCCTGGCAACCCACAGACAGCCACCAGAATACAAACAGGCAGAACACACCCGCCCCCGGTGAAACACGCAGACAGACCCACTGCAGACACCCAGAAAATAAAAGCAGGATCTCCCCGATTGGGAACGGCGAGATCCCAAGATCCCCCCCCACAAAAAACCCACAATGACATCTACTGCACCAATAAAGATCCGCTCACTAAATGTCAAAGGACTACACAATAATAGGAAGCGGAGGCTAGCCCTCCATGATATGAAAAAATCAGGGGGAGACATCATATTCCTACAGGAGACCCACTTCACATCTCAAGACCCCCCAAATTTATTCAAAAAAACATTCCCAACATGCTTTTTTGCATCATTCAGTAGTAAAAAAAGGGGTGTAGCTGTACTAATCAGACAAGGCACTCCATTTAATCATATCAAAACAACAGCAGATCCAGAGGGTAGATTCCTAATGGTATATGGCTCCCTAGCGGGCTCAGCAATCGCACTGATCAATGTATATGCCCCAAACGAGAATCAAACAGAATTTTTATAAACAGTACTCGAAGGCGTAGACCCGGGATATCTGTCATCGATGATAGTGGGGGGAGACCTAAATATGGTTCTAAACCCCACCGAGGACAGATCGACCACAATGGGTCCCCCCCGTACAACCCACTCCCAAATCAAGGGGAAAAGGTTTAGGGACATCCTGAGCGAGTTCTCACTAGTGGACGTTTGGAGAACCCAACATCAGGGCCAGAGAGACTATACATTCTACTCAGCACCTCACCAGACCTACTCTCGAATAGACCACTTCTTGACCACTAAAAATGTGATGGCGGCAGCCATTGAATCAGACATTGGCTCAATCACATGGTCCGACCACGCCCCGATTACTTTGACACTGTCAATCCCTTTCGAGAAAACAACGAGTTACTCCTGGAGACTAAATGATTCACTGTTAAATCATCCTGCGATAGAAAGAGAGATTAGATCCTCACTTAAGGACTATTTCTACTTCAACGAAGGAACAGTCTCCTCTCCAGCAATCCTGTGGGAAGCAGATAAGGCAGACATCAGAGGAAAAATTATCTCCATCGCATCCCACAGGAAAAAAGCCCGCCAAAAACTAACCAAAGAGCTCACAGATAGCATAAAAACAATAGAACAAGCCCACAAAGCTAACCCCTCCAAAAAAATATACAAAACATTGTTAACAGCCAGAACAAAACTTAGACAAACCCAGCTGGAGGATGTTGAAAAGGCCCTAAAATGGACCAATCAACAATACTATGACAAGGGTAACAAGGCCGACAGACTCCTGGCCAGTAAATTGAGAGGGGTACAAAAAAGATCCCAAATAACGGCGATCAAGAGTAGATCTGGCGAGATACAATATAGTGACAGCAAAATTGCTATGGAATTCACAAAATACTATACAGAACTATATAATTTAAGATCTAAAAACGGCCAACCTGAACCAATAGCATCAGAATTGATAACGCAATATTTAAACAAATGCCATCTCCCCACATTAACGGAGGAGGAAAACACAGTCCTCAACGCTGAGATCTCAAAAGAGGAACTGGAAGAGGCGGTCAAATCTTTAAAAATCACTAAGTCTCCTGGTCCTGACGGTTTCACCAATGTCTATTATAAGAGATTCTTGCCTACTCTATCCACGCATCTCCTGAAAACATTTAATTATTTCATGGAAGGGAACCAAATCCCGCCAACAATGTCTCCGGCTAACTTAGCTATTATACACAAAGATGGCAGAGACCCGATGCAGTGTGGAAGCTACCGTCCAATCTCCCTCCTCAACAGTGATCTCAAATTATATAGCAAAATACTAGCAAACCGATTAAACCCCATCTTACCGAGATTAATCAACATTGACCAGGTAGGATTTGTCGCGGGCAGGCAAGCAGAAAATACCCGGAAGATAATTAATATTATTGACCATGTTCACCTCACAGGCACCAAAGCACTCCTGTTAAGCCTAGACGCAGAGAAGGCGTTTGATAGAATAAACTGGCAATTCCTGGACCAGACTATGCGCAAATTTGGCTTTAAAGACGCATACTTAGAGGGGGTCCGTAGACTATATCAAAACCCGTCAGCTACAGTAAAATTACCAGGGGGCAATAACCAGAGATTCGAGATCACAAATGGAACTCGACAGGGATGCCCTTTATCTCCTCTCCTCTTTGCGCTAACGATCGAACAACTATCATCGGCAATTCGGCTCAATACTGACATCCAAGGAATAGAAATCGGTCAAAGGCAGCATAAAATATCCCTATTCGCAGACGATGTCATTCTAACCCTATCAAAACCCCAAATCTCCCTACCCAACCTTCAAAAAGAACTCCGGGATTTCGGGAAAATCTCAGGATATAAAATAAATAGTGATAAATCAGAAGCCTTGAACCTAAGCCTGCCAGAGCCAAACTAAACTTTAATTATCGTTGGAGCTCCTCTTGTATCAAATACTTGGGAGTTAAGATATCGAGGACCTACCAATCTTTATACCAACATAACTATCCGACCCTGTTCCAAAAAATCAAACAAGATCTAGAAAAATGGGGAGAATATCAGATATCATGGATCGGGAGAATGATCTCGGTTAAAATGAATATACTCCCTAGATTACTTTACTACTTCCAGACTCTCCCGGTCCACATCCCTGGCTCAGAATTGAAAAACATCCAAAAACTAATCTTCCACTTTATTTGGCAAGGAAAAAAACCAAGAGTCTCTAGAACAGTTCTCTTGGCCTCAAGGGGGAGAGGAGGAATGGGAGTTCCAGACATCACAAGATACTACCTGGCTACACAACTGAGACAGGTAGTAGTCTGGAATGCCAACCCAAACCAATTTTGCTGGCTAGACATAGAAACTCAATATGCCGGGACGCTTTCGCTGCCGGCTTGCCTTTGGTCCCTAAGCAAGGAGGACATGCAGAATAACAAATTCAAATTAGGCCCGATGAGACACACATGGGAGACCTGGACGAAATGCAAATTCAAATTTAAGCTCACAACATCTCACTCTCAACTTACACCAATTCACAAAAACCCGAAATTCCCACCTGGATGTGAGCCCGGACAATTCGACGAATTCAAAGCCAAAAATATCAATGCGATTGCCGACCTCTTGAGCTTCGGGAAGTTCCTGAGCATCCAAAACCTACGATCTAAATATGAAATAGTTGGGCTGAATGTGTTCAAATACCTACAAATTCGGCATTTCATTCAAACTTTAACCCCAACGTTGGAATTTCCTCCTCTCACTAGCTTCGAGCAGCTCTGCCGTGAGACTGCCCATAAGAAAGGTCTTATATCACAAATTTGCTCAGAAATGGAGATAGCTATGGATCCCCCCACGCATGACTATATGCTGCATTGGGCAGCAGAATTGGAAATAGATATAGACCGAGAGGACTGGGAAAGTATTTGGGAAAATGCCTCAGGAACTTCCATATGTACCACAATCAAAGAAAACATATACAAAATACTGTTCCGCTGGTATCTTACCCCAGTTCGAATAAATCAAATCTACCCTCTGGCTTCCGATCTATGCTGGAGAGGCTGCGGTCAAAAGGGGGACATGGCCCACATCTGGTGGACCTGTCCGGAAATACAGAAGTACTGGGAAACTATACAAAAATTAATAAAAGAGGTCACAGACCTCACAATACCGATTGACCCGCTGACCTACCTGCTGGCCAGACCCATAGAAGTGCTGGATCGACCAACAGGCAAATTAGTCTCCTTTATCCTGACAGCGGCTAGGTGTGCGGTGGCAGCCGCCTGGAAGAAGGTGTCTCCCCCCTCCAAACAGACAGTCAAAAAAAGGGTGCAAGAGGTGATGGACATGGAAAGACTATCAGCCTTCCTGAAAAGGTCCACCACCTCTTTCAACAATACCTGGGACTCATGGCTAACATATATGCTCCCCCAACGCCAAAATGCCCCATAGTAATAATAAACAATGATCCAAATTAAGGCAGCCAAGAACAGGGAGCCAATCCCCCCCCCCTCCCCTATCTCAACCCCCCCTCACCCCCTACCCCCCCCCCCTCTATGACTCTCTCTCCCCTTTTCTGTTTCTTAACCCGCACTTCCCCGACAGACCTCTGAAGGTCAGGGGAATGTTGGGACTTTCTCCCCCACCTCAGACAAAAACCAGAAAAATTGTATTAAGCCAAAATGTTGACAAATATTCAAAAAGCTGTAAATGTTATAAATGCCTAATAAAAAACTTTGAAACAAAAAAAAAAAGATGGTTAAAAAATACATGTATGTTATAAGAACACAGATGTTTATAAAGACTAAAGACTCCTAAAGTGCAAGGCCTGCGGATTACAGTAATGGACCTTAAAAAAGCATTCCAATAAGTGTGTGAGGGGTTTACATTCTTTTGAATATTTTTGATGTTTCTGTAGTGCTCAAAGATTCTGATTTTGAGACTTCTGATGGTTTTACCAATGTACAATGTCATGGAACAGGAATACCCGTCTACACTTCTGTTTCACCCCCCCCCCGTCTTTGCAGTCCTGTTTGTCAGCCTGCTCAGAGCCAGCTGCATGTGTTAGATTCTGCTCACAAACACAGTGCCAGTTCCCCTCTTCCAGCAGTATGCTGCATTAAGATGCAACATTTCTGTTACATGTTGCAGCTTCCCCAGACACTCCTGTGAGTTGTCATGGTAGCCCCAGCTTTTCTCTCAAATGGGCTGGTCTGCTTCTCCCCCTCTGTTCTGCCCACAGATGGTTTGTCCCCAGACCATTTTATCACCCAGTATGCATCACTGCCTTCTTTCCACCATTTTCCCTGGACTTGTGAGTACCCTGCTGTAATCCCTGTAATGGTGATGAAGAAGTATCTTTTCACCTCCCTTGAATACTGAGCACACACAGAGACACCTACACCTCTACACAAGAGACTGTACCTTATCCTGTTTTCCCTCAATAAAACTAAGAAAAGAAACAGATCTTGTCGTGCTTAGGAAAGAGGGCGAGTTGGCACTATCTGAGCTAAGTCATCCCCACGTGACCCTCTGGCTTCCAGAATATACAATGAAACAATGGTGAAGGTTACGAAGCACGCGAGAAACTCGGTGGTGTGGGGTCTGCGGAGAGTGGGCCCACCCTAGAATAATTTCTTTTTACGAAATAGAATATGAAATGGGGCAAATTAGTGCATACTTGGAGTGAAATTTAGAAAAAAATGGCGTATAGAAATAATACTGTATACCTGCAGTCATAAAGGCCGATGGCGAGAAATACTGATCTAAAAACGCACTATAAGTAAAATTGAAACAACTATTTCAAATAGTATTTTTAATTTTAAAAATTAATTTTAATATTAATGAAAACTTTACAGTAACAGTAGCAGCAACTGTCTGATTACTACAACGCCAAATTGCAGGCTACATCTTACTGTACTTTGTATTTAACATTGGACTGTTGCTTTTAATAAAAAAAGAATATTATTTAAACCACATCTTTGAATTCTGTACAAGTGAAAGATATGTTAACAAAATACATAAAGTTCACTTTTCACTGATTCAACACACATCCATTCATCAGTCCACACATTCCCCATGACACTGACAATTCATTTGACATGGGAATCGACAAAACATATTGTACAAGTTTCAACAAATTTGGAGCAGATTCCTTGCTGAGGAACTTGCGCAATGCAAATTTGACTTTCATGCCAAAAAACTTTTCATCTAATTTATTTCTCAAAGAATCTCTGAACTTTTCCACGAACAAGTAAAGATCACATTATTACCCAAGGGTATACACTTATAAGTGTTCTTTTCTAACAATGTTTTAAAGACTGCCCATTTATCTTCTACATTTCTCCCTACAAAAACATCATCCCAATGTATTACTTGTAGATTAGCCCACAGTTTATTACAATCTGCTTTTCTAAATTGTATGGTCTTTGTTGAACCCAAGTAATCTGTTTTTTGATCATTTATTTCAAATGAGACCATTTTATGATCACTGTTACCCAAATGATTCAGGACTTGAATATTTGCTATTACCTCTACATTGTTTGATATTACCAAATCCAATATTGCCCCTCTCCTGGTTGGTTCCTCAATAATTTGGATCATATAATTGTCTTTAAGCACCCCCAAAAACCTGTTTCCTTTTGTTGTAATGCTAATCTCATTGCCCCAGTCTATGTCTGGATAATTAAAATCACCCATTATGTAAACATGACCTAGTTTTGATGCCTTCTCCATTTGCAAAAGTATTTTAGCTTCCTCAATCTGAAGCAAGGGATCAGAAGCGCAAATACTCCCCAGATATATGAAAAATGAAAGAGACACAAAATAGCGTATGGACCAACACTGTGGTGGTAATGCAAAATATCTCACTCACAATTGAGAAGTTAATACAGGCGTTGTGGTTATTCGGAGTTACCAACTCGTAGTAATTTTCTTTTTAATGCGTGTTGATGGATAATTCTCAGGAACAGGATAGGATTGTCACGGGAGACCAAGCTTTTAACACCTTAATTACCAGAATCATTTCATTGAGCAAAACGAGTGATGAAATAAATTGTAATTTATTCACTTAAATAGGCAGACATACAATATTACACAAAATACAGAAGACACTTACTGTGTGGTTATTCGGAGTTACCAACTCGTAGTAATTTTTTTTCCAATGCGTGTTGATGGATAATTCTTAGGAACAGGATAGGACGATAGAGAATTCCCATATGTGAACAGAAAAGAGAGGACACAGATAGTTTAGATTGTTTTTGTGAGGATTCGCCATCCTGGCAGTCGCAGACCATCTCCTCACCTCAATGGCCCTTCTGTGACTGACACTCAGGATGCGCTTTCTCGTGGTCTCGTAACACGCACGGATCTTGCGCGGCCTGTCTGCCTGCGGGTTCTGACTCCGCTCCCTGCTCTGACGCTCGACAGGTGCGCTCTTCCAGCCTCCCCGCTGACGCGCGTTCCAAGCTCCGTAGGAGTGACGCGCGTCTCAGGCCTCGCCCCCTGACCTCCGTGACGCGCGCGGGTCGGTTCGCAATCAGTTCAGCCCCCATCCCTGATTAGGCTGCATCATAGAGCACACCTCTGTGCAGCAGCAGCCTATTGGAGTCTACTTCCTGGTTACGCCGTGGCTGGCTATTGGAGGCCCTTCCTTTATATACCTTCCTGCTGCATACTCTCATTGCTGAGCATAGTCTAGTGTGATGCCGTGCCTTGCTGCATTCCAGTTCCTGTGACCTTGCCTTGCCTGTTACCTCTTGTTGCCTGACCCTGCATCTCTCTTGGACTCCGCATCTCTCCTCTCATCCAGCTACGAACGACCATTCTCCTGTCTCCAGTCCTGACCTTGGCTAAGTACTCCAACGATCGTGACGTGTGTCAGTAAACCTTAGTTATATACCTGCGAGTGTATTATTTCTTTATTATGTATTATTTCTTTCTGTAGTAGTTCCTGTGAGGGGTTATCCAGCCAACGCTGGGATCCCTCATAGGTGGAGGCACTGCACTAGAGGAGAAAGAGCTCACTCACCCCAGGCTCCCAGTAGCGGAGGCTTAGGCCTCCTGTGAGCAACAGGTATACAGTAGCAGCAAGCATAGTCACCCACGTATTTTCCCTTAGGCATAGGGAAAGGGGGCTACACAACCATTGTATTGTATTGATGTAGTGTTTATACTAGCTCACACTTTACATTATATGCAGTCTGCATGTGTCTTTAGCTGCATTCTATGCATGCCAGTGGATTGAAGCCTTTCAGGGACTCTCTCAGTGTGATCTGTGCCTGTTGGAGCCTTGGTTGCTCTGCAGAGGACTTCCTTGTTGATGGCCGGTTGCAATGGATACCGGGTGTGACGCGGAATGTTGTGAGTGTCATCGTGCTTGGTGACGTCAGCATATCGAGAAACATTTAAAAAGAACAGAGAGACATAAAGAACATTATGACATTAACCCGAGGAAGCTCTTTGAGTGAAATGCATAGGGTGAGAATGCAGATCATCTGGTGCCACCCTGAGTGTTCTAGAAGACCATTCTGAGGATCCTGGACCAAGCTTTGCCTGGTTTATACCTGTACCTGGACAGCAATCCCTGTGGACGGCCACTAGTTGCTTTATCCAGGAGCAGAAGACAAGATCCTTATCCACATTCTGACCCAGGATGGTCCACATGCCTGCAACTCTAATACTTATGTAACTGTATTACTTTTTGATTATTTGTCTTTAACACAAATCTACACTATCTGTGTCCTCTCTGTTCTGTTCACATATGGGATTTTTCTATCATCCTTGTGATGGTGAGGGGGTAACCAGGCTCAATAATAAGGGTTAAGCCCACTTGGTTACCCCTGATCCGTGTTTTGGGGTCCTAGAGTGTCAGCTCTTGGGCCTGGGCATTGTGTTTGCATTACTGTAACTGTGTGCAAAATATGCGACAATTGCTCTTTTTTGTGTTTTACCATTTCCAGAGGTGCTGGGACCAGGAGATTTTCAGGAGGTAAGTTTCAGGGTGGGTTTGCCAGAAAAAGTCTTTACCGATTGTGGCTATGTATCGGGGTTCTCAAGTTATGAGTTACCCCAGGAATGAATCTGGAAATTAAGTGAGATTCTCGGATACATAGAAGCCCAGTGCTCTGGTCAGACTCATCCTGAAAACGTTCTTGTGACTCACCACTAGGACGACCGCTTCAACATAAACCAGGAAAAGATCAAATAAGGAACAGGACTCCCTAGGATAAAGGGACACTGCCCAAGTAATGCCCAGGTACCCTGAATCCAGTATAGGGGTTCAGGGGGTTACTCCAGTCAGGTATCAGACAGAGAGGGTTTTATTAAGATAAGGCTGTGAGAGCTTTAAAAGTGAAGTTAAAATGTTTAAAGATCCAGTTGCTGTGTGTAAGAAATGAAGACTAGTGTAAGGGGACCGTTTAGGTTACACTCTATTTCATACATCAAAAAACTGTAACACATTTTCGCAGCAGAATGTATGAATATATTTTTAGGCAGTGATGAAAACGTTGTATGGTGCTCTAAAGAATACAGCGAACACTACACATGTCTTGATTGTAGAAAAGTGGATTAACCCAATAACGGATATAGATATGAAATGTCCAAAAGATGCATGTAAACACTACAATCCCACAATGCACGGTAGTAAGGATGTTTGAGTAGTAAGCATCTATAAAGGAACAATCATTATGAATAAAGTCCAGAACTATCCTGGAGAGACTCACATGGGAAGGTGTCCACGATGAAGAGTGGGTCCTCAGGTATCCAGGTGTCCACGGGTTAACTGTGCCTCCGCCTGTTGAAGAGCAAATGTAGCAAAGGAGGGGAGAAAACGGAGCACTAGTGCTCCGTTTTCTCCCCTCCTTTGCTATATTTTTAGGCAGCACTGTTTTAAAATATGTTTAAACTTTATGCATTAAATCAGACAGGATCTGTTGTCCTTCAAAGACTTAGAGGGGGGCTTATGGCTACTAGATCAAAGGGAAATTTGTCCTAGAGGTGTGATCCCTTTTGTTAGCATGAAAGGCTAAATGAAGCACTGATATCCTCAATTCAAATGGTCCCTGTAACCTATCCCAGACTTAGTGGCATGGAGCCAGTTGGGGGTTTGAATAGTGAATGAGCAAAGATGGTGGTTTGTGCACATGCTCTCTCACTGTTCTGAAGCCAGGGCGGCCAGGTGTTGCCAACCTGGTAAAGTGTGTGAGTGGCCAGGGATGAAATTTCCACACCACTGGTTGGAGGGCAAGCTGTGGAACTGCCTCTCCTAAAAGGGTATAAGACAGCTAGCCTCATCCCAGAACTCTCTCTGGTGTGGTTCCATCTAAATTCCATCTTGTAAGACGTTCCATCTTGCAAGAAGTTCCCAGAATTCCAAGCTCTGAGTAAATCATCTAAGTAAATTTCTCAGAGGCTAAGTGTCTAGATACAAGACTCCAGCAGAAAGAGGCGACTTGAAGGAAAACTTGCATGGATTATCTTGCTGGTTGTTTGCAACTAGGAAAGATTAGTTTTGTATCGCAGTGAAAGGAACCTTTTCCTCTGCCAAAAGAGCTGGAGGCCTTGTGTCACGCCTGTATGCCCGCAGACCAAGCTAGACCCCAGCACTGAGGTGGGAACGGTATGATACCACACACCCACAGCAGTGGGAGCGAGCCCGGAGTGTGGTATAGCATTGCTGGGCCTGTTGGAAGAATAGTTAGAGTATACTTGCAACGCTTGGGGTTGTCCGTGAGAATAGTCGTGTCCGTTTGCCAATGTTCAGGAGTCCTTAGTCGTCAGAGGGTAAGCCAGGTCCTAGGAAGCCAGAGGTAAGCAAGGTAGTATGCGTAGCAGGGTTAACAGGGAGACCAGAGAGCAGAGAAGTCCAGGACAAGCAGGGGTCAAAGCCAGGGAAATCCAAGATAGCTCACGAGCAGGAAACCACAGGAACGGAGAGGGAGCACAGCATAGGTCAGGTACACATAGGGAAACAGGAACTATGCAGAGCGAGGAAGTGGACAGACAGGGATTATAAAGGAAGGTGCACCAATGACAGAGAGGGGAGGAGTAGAGAGAAAAGTGGGAGAAGCTAGAGATAGGTCAGGGAAAGAAGAGGAGGAGACAGAAGGGGCAGTCAGAGGAATGGCCTGTAAGGCTTGGGAGGCGGCAACAGGGGGAGCCTGAAAAGAGGAGTCTGTGCGCATGCCCCCTGTAAACTGAGGATGTGCGCGCACCGGCTGCAACACAGGAGCGGCCCGCACAGAGCAAGGGAAGACCGCAGGAGGGAGAGGAAGCCAAGAGGAGGGGAACGCGCGCGCGGCCTGCGCCCATGCGATGGCGAGCAAAGGTAGAGCGGAGGGATCGGGTGAGTCAGTGGAGGGCATGTGGGCGCGCCACCCTTGGGCTGCGGGAGTGCAATAGTAGGACGCGTCACCAGGCGCGCGGAACGCCGTGCCGCAGGTACCACGCAGGGAGGAGGCAACGGGACGGATGCCACCACAGGGGAAGGTGATGCAGGCACTGCGGGAGAGAGGGAACGGGGAGGATCATAGCAGGGGCTCAGGGACCACGTGGGTATGCGAGACCTGCGGGGTACGCGCTGCGGCAAAGGAGAGAGGTGGAGGGTAAAGGAGAGGCTTTGGAAGGAGTAGGAAGGGCAACAGGAGACGGGAGAGAGTCACCAGGAAGGGAAGGAATCTCCTGAGTCGTCACAGTATCCCCCCCCTTGAGGATCAATCTCCGAGTGATCCAATCACGGTTTGAGGGGAAACTTCTGATGAAAAAGGGAAAGAAGTCTTGGGGCGTGGATGTGATGTGCAGGTACCCAGGAACGTTCCTCAGGGCCGTAGCCATTCCAGTGTACCAAAAACTGTATAGAAAAACAGAGTTGCATGGTGCTCAAAAACAAAAATCACAGCAAAATATGGTAATAATTAGCTATGATTTAAAGCAGAGTACCCCTCCAAAGAGAGCAACAGATAAGGCTAGGATTTTGAATTACACCCACACACCTGTTAGATGTGTAACTGGAAAATAGAGTCCCACAGAAAATGAGGTAAGGACAATATACACCTGCCGGTGTCCAGCATTAAAACAGCATCATGGTGATAACATAGGGTAATGAACAACAATCCTTGCAGCCACTTATGGAGAAAGGAGAGTGGAAAAAGCTCACTTAAGAGTATAACTCACGTGGTTGTGGAGCCTTGTAATCCACTTCTCCTGGGGTCTACTGTGCCTCCGTTCGTGTAGATAGGCAGGAAAAAGGAAAAGAAAAAAACGAAGCACTGGTTCCTCTAATAGCTATAAATAAACACAGAGGTGCGTTCCCACAAAAAAAAGTTTAATGGATCAAAAAGCACAAAAAACAGAACACCTACGCGTTTCGGGCTTGTGGCCCTTTGTCAAGGTGAATGAAAATGCTTAATCAAGTGCTTTTAAATACCTAATTCCAGCGCTACCGTGACCAATCCATCGCCACTTCCTGGTTCAGGAGGGAGTGACGCGGGACGTGACGCGGGACGTGTGACGTCAGCGCGCTCGAGCCAGAACAATAAAACAAAACAAACTTTATTTAAACAGAAAAAAATGCGCACTCTTTTAAATGAATGAAAAACGTTACCTAAACATTAAAAACATAATTAAAAACAAGTATAAACGATAGAATGAACTAATCTCATGAACAAAAGTAAACAAATGCTTCATTCATAGGTTAAGCAAACTCTATATCTGCTAGAGACCCACAGTTTAGAGTTCAATCTAAGTGGCATGTGCCAACCTGGAAAAACCTGTATACTGCTCCGGCAGCTTTTATTCGAAGTAATCACCGGCTTGTACCTGGCATGTTCCTGGAATGCCACGCTGTTCACCCAGAGCATGCCGGGCTCCCAGCCAGGGTCATGCCCGGCTGACGCTCGGTTGATGTGTTTATTGATAATGGTTCGGATTTTAATAGGCTGCAATGCTTCGCATGTCCGCCAGATGGCATAAATTCATAATGTGTCGGCTTGCAGGTGTTTCGTTTAAAAAAGATACAGTACCACAGTGTGCTATTGTAACTTGGCCATGGCCTTGAGACTGAAGGAAGAGGTTGCAAAAATGTATCAATTTAGGCTTTTCATATTAAAGAAAGACAAAGACTAGTTTGTTTGTCTTACACTATTCTCCAGAGACCCACCCGCCATGAGTGTTCAAGTGCAGCCTGCTTTCCAAAAACCTGACAGAAGTTACGCGTATTTGATATGGGCCGCGATTAATGCAACAGATGATAAGATGGCAACAGTTGCTCAAATTTATCAGTATTTTATCGAAAACTATGACTTTTACAAATTTTCGCCAACTCCTCATACGTGGAAGCGTGCAGTAAGGAAAAGGTTATGCAGTGATCCATGTTTTCACCGTATTGAGCCCCATTTCGTTGGAGGGTATTGGTGTGTGTCACCGGATTTTTCCCGTATCTATGATCATGGAGGCGGCAAAAGGCAAAGGGTCGTGTTAAAACAAACTAAGAAGCGACAGTCGCTGCCAAGCAATGCACATGCACCAGCACCAGCACCGGCTTCCAATAACGGTCCTACTGTCAGTGAAAACCCTGAGCCTGAGGCTGAGGCTGAGCTGGATTTGGCGTGCAGTTTTGATGAAGCTTGCATGTACCTAAGCGATTTCCAGCCTCACCTGCTGACTACAGGTGGACTAGTCCCGCTGCCAACTATCGACGTGGATGATGAAGAAAGCTGGACCGGCAGTGGACCGGCGCCGGCGCAAGCTGGATTGGAAATTCTATGGTGAGTACTGTCTTGTTGCCGTATTATTTTGGTGGGGCTGGCTGGGTACTTCTTTAGGGGGCTGACCATTACTGTACTGTACTGTACATTAAAACTTTTCTTTTTGTTTTTTCTCAGAAAAGAAAACGGCTAATGGGGGGATTTCGATGGGTAATATTGTACTGTATGCTGATGTTTTCCGGCCGTACAGTATACTGTGTAATAAACCCGAACAAATAAAACTATGCATTTATTCTAAATGTTCAGTATCGTGTCATTATTTGTCTTCCACAGTATACTGTACAGTGGTATACAGTGCCTAACATCTATGGGCAAAAAGAATTTTGTTCCTAGGTGCCCTAGAACAGAAGTTCCCACGCCAATTGCCCGTGAACTTGACCGCGGCCCTAAGTAGTTCCCACGCCAATTGCGCGAATAAAATGTAAAATAACCCGTTCTGTGGGTCTGAGCGGGTTGAAATTAACCTGGTCCTTATGCGGGGGGACCCTTGCCATAGTGGCAAAATATCAGCCTTCCAAGACCCCCAGAACCGGAGGTACAAAAAGACAGT
Organism: Ascaphus truei; assembly: GCF_040206685.1. Lineage (NCBI taxonomy): Eukaryota > Metazoa > Chordata > Amphibia > Anura > Ascaphidae > Ascaphus > Ascaphus truei. The sequence goes on from NC_134489.1 coordinate 22,229,425, forward strand.
TTAAAAGCACATTACCAAAGTGGCTTTTTTTCTGCCATGCAAATCAATGGCAGAAACCTGAACTTTAACATCACCCTGACTCCGTTCTGTTGCCACGAGAGGGTCGCAATTTGCCATGCAATCCTGCCGCAACTAGGACTACATGGTGACCGAATCTGAGCCCTCTAGGTCGAACAGAACCGAAGTTGTGGGTTCCAGGTTTCTGCTCATTCTGACTTAGCCGGTTCAAAGCTTTCTCCGCCATTGCGCTCAATGGTAGGACCCTCCTCGCCGGCGTGACCCTTTCTCGCCGCCATTACTGCTCGGACCCTGTTGGGGTCAAGTGAGGGGGTTCCTAACAGCTAGGGGCCAAATAAATTTTATTTCTACGTGCCCTAAAACAGAAGTTCCCACGCCAATTGACCTAGTTCCCACGCCAATTGCCGTAGTCCCTACAGTAGAGGCAACTCTTATTCGAACAAAAACCAGTGGCAATTCCCCAAAAAACCCAGGAAACACCCAGGTACATTCTGAATACATGCCTTAAACTTTCCTTAAACTAGCCCCAGCATTTCTGCATTGATTAATGGCCTATCAGATTAACAGCGGGGGTCCCTGGCAGTCCCATTCAAACTGAATTGGACTGCCAGGGATCCCTGCTGTGTTAATCCTATGGGTCGTTAGTCAATGCAGAAATGCCTTAAACGTGCCTCAAACTAGCCCAGAACATACCCAGCACATACCCAGAATGTATCCCGGCTAGTTTACGGCAAATGTTAGAATAAACGTTGCCTCTACTGTACGCAATTGCGCGACCAGCCAGTTAAAAAACAGTGCAGCAAGCCTCTACAGTACATTTGTTACACTGGCAAAGGAGCAGATGGAAACAATTTGAGGCAATTCAACTTATTCTTTTATTGGTAGAGTCAGTACAAAAACATTTATTTACACATACAGTACAGTACAGTACAATGTTGAAACATTTAAAGTGCACAGCAATTCAAAACATCAACACACAATAATACATTCTACAGCCTTTATTAAATTCTTCTGCCACAAAACATTTTTGGTGCATGGGGCAAAGGGAGTTAAAGTGACTTGCTTTTTATGTGCTATATTTGGGGGTTGTCTTTGGGGGTTTATTCATCCAAATATTATGATGAACTGCCTTTTGAAATTACACTGCTGTTAACTATTTCAGCCACACACTTCCAGAGTTTTTAATCCCTCCCTAGCCAAGCGTCAATCGGCTGAGTCACCCTAGCCTACAGTACCATCCCCCTCTCTCCACTGGGTCGTTGATCTTCTGCATATTGCCATTGTGTTCTTAATTCTGCGTCTAATCACACCATCCCCCTCCCCCAACCCTTAGAGGCCTGTTGTTTGAAATGTAAATCTGATGTGCACAGCACTGTGAGAATTGAGAGTACACTGAGACAGTATTTCATCAGGGTGTGAAAATATTGGTCAGTCACTATGGTTTACAGTCACATGTTTTTAATACAATACAGTACATTCTTTAATATCTATAAAATAAAAAAAATATAAATCCTGTATATACTGTAAGTCCATAGTGGCAAAATATCATCCTTCCAAGACCCCCGAAACCGGAGGTACAAAAAGACAGTTTAAAAGCACATTACCAAAGTAGTTCCTACGCCAATTGCGCGACCAGCCAGTTAAAAAACAGTGCAGCAAGCCTCTACAGTACATTTGTTACACTGGCAAAGGAGCAGATGGAAACAATTTGAGGCAATTCAACTTATTCTTTTATTGGTGGAGTCAGTACAAAAACATTTATTTACACATACAGTACAATACTGTACAATGTTGAAACATTTAAAGTGCACAGCAATTCAAAACATCAACAAAACAAAACATTTTTGGTGCATGGGGCAAAGGGAGTTAAAGTGACATTTTAAGTAACATCTCCTTTATTAAAGAAACCCAGTACTGTATACAGTACAGTACAGTGGGATGGTGCGCAACACTGTCAGTCAGACCTGCACCAGTTCAGTCCTAGAGGGCAGCAAACAGGGCAGGTTTTCAGGGCAACGTTGAAAACCGTGCCTGTTTGCGGCCCTCAGGGACTGGAGTTGTGCATGTCCTGTGAAAAAAAACACACATCAACATCTCCTTTGTTTAAGTACAGCAGGTACTGTAGGGCAAAACATGTACAGTACAATACAGTTCAGCACAACAGTATGGTCTCACTGACAGTCCTCCACATTGTCCATCCATGGCCGATTCCTTGCATGGCGCAAAACGCCATTAATGCAGTCTCTAACGCCTTTCATTACAGGATCTGTAACTGTATAAAAGCGCCGCATTTCTTCCACAATGTTTTATCTTAAATTGGCAGGAAGGGCCTTTTTAACGCGATTTCCTTCATAGTTCACTTTGAACACCCACTCGCAGTACAACGTGTAGGGAACATGGTGCTTAAAAATTATCAAGGCATACTTGTGGGGTACACCAGCACTCATCACCCTATACTTCTCCCTGAGCCCCGGTGGCAGATCGCACATTGTGATGTCGGGCACTGTTTCGATGTGAGCCAGTGTAGGTCTTTTGGGAACGGGTGTGCTTGAGGCGACGGGTGATGGTAGGATGTCTGGGAGGAAGCTTTCCTCCTGTCTTGGTCGCCGTGTTGTCTCCTGGCGTGGTCTTGACGGGGTTGTCATGTCCTCCTCAACGGCATACATGTACACTACATCTTCTGGTAGAGGGGGTGCACTTGGTGAAGGAAGGGGGTCGAAGGTCCCATTCATCACATCCATGTTACCCTCCTGCTCCGGCATCGGGGAAACAGGGGCATTAGCACCGAGCAAATAATGTATGCCCGCAATGTCAGCCTCTATCTTCTCCATCCGTTGATCCATCCGTTGCTCCATTTGTAGCATCCGTTGCTCCACATTTAACATGGTCTCCAGAAGCAGATCTATCTTTGCTAGCACAATAGAATTCCCGGGGAGATCCACACTTATCCCATTCGGCATCCGGTCCAACGAGCTGCTTCTTGTGCATGGCGTCTGGACATCTGGGGGGATGGGTGCAACGGAGGATGAGATGGGGGTTCCATGGAGAGAAGCGGCATCGATGGAGAGTGGAGGAGGTGACCTGTGGATACCCGGTAGAGGAGAAGCAGCAGCGTCGTCGAAGAGGGATGGAGAAGGTGACCTTTGGATTTCCGGGCGAGAAGCAGAGTCGTCTAAGCGCAATGGAGACAGTGACCCGTCGTCAGATGGAACCGGAGAAGATGGGGGTGGAGAAGACGGGATGAAGATTTCCGGGACAGCTACAGCAGAGTCGTCGAAGCATATGGGAGGAAGTGGTCTGCGGGTCCGATGGGTTGGCTGCCATTCGTTTTGTGTCGAGAGTACATCACCGTATATCTTCTTCACATAATGAGGCTTACGCCTAAGAAAACCCTTAACCTTTGGGGTCAGCAGAAGGTTTTCTTTATTGGCCTTAGCCTGTCGCTTTGCCCTTGGCGTGCAAACGGCTCCTGCCTTTCACTTTTTCAGCATGACAGGCACGGCAGAGGTGAGTGGGTTCTTGCGTCCATAGAAACGGGGCTGCTCCATGGAAGCAGGTGGCACAATGCAGTACAGTATCTGGACAAGGGCAAGTTCAGATAAAGATCATGGAGTGGTGGCCTATGCAAAGTGTGTGACCTTTTATGCATGGCGGCCAGGTACAGGTGTTGAAAGTGGGAGTGTGAGTCATTACCGTATAAATACACCATCCATTTTGTGGATTCATTGCACATAGAATACACATCGACTAAACATCGAATATACATTCTTGTGTTTGTATTTCTTTCTACTCGCAGCAATGCCTGTTAAAAAGATTTCTAAGGATCTCAGCATGCGAATTAAAAAGATGTACAGGAGCGGACACCTAATTGCTGCTATCCAATGCTGGTTAGCTACTTCTGACCTCGTTGTGCCATTAAACACCTTGAGCTATCATGCACACGGACAAAACAGAGACTGGAAAAAGGCACCAAGGGTAACAAACGCGTAAGTATATTTATAAAACTTAACAAAAAAAAAATATAGAAAACTGTACTGTACATCTACAGTACTGTTCTGTATCTACTGTAATACTGTTGTTATTTCTGTTGATTTATATTACAACATACAGTAGTTTGTCTATTTATATTTATAGTACAGCAGTATACATTTTTTGTATATTTCAATTAATTTTACAACGGTATATACTGTATAGGATGTACTGTATATTTATATTACAACAGTATATTTATTTTGTATATTAATATTTATAGTACAACAGTATATATATTTTGTCTGTTTATATTTATAGTACAGCAGTATACATTTTTTGTATATTTCAATTAATCTTACAACGGTATATACTGTATAAGATGTACTGTATATTTATATTACAACAGTATATTTATTTTGTATATTAATATTTATAGTACAACAGTATATATATTGTGTATATTTATATTTATAGTACAGCAGTATACATTTTTTGTATATTTCAATTAATCTTACAACGGTATATACACCAGTAGGATGTATATTTATATTACAACAGTATATTTATTGTGTATATTTATATTTATAGTACAGCAGTCTATATTTTTTGTATATTTCAATTTATTTAATATTACATTATATTTACAGTATATACATTTTATATTGCTGCATATTAATAAAACAATATATTTTCTTTACATTGTAGGGAGACAACTCTTCTGGTGGACAAAATAAGTGAGAATGATGAGAGGAGTGCATTAAGGGTTAAAAACACTCTGCAGGAAAAGCACAATCTGACTGTATCCGAAACCAGCATAAAGAAGATGATGCATTGGATGGAATTATGGACGTGTGAGGTTAGTACTGGACAGTACAGGAGGTAAAAGTGTTGTTTAGCAAACTGTACTGCACTGTGCCGCTAAAAAAAAAATTTTATTCCATGTTTTTTCATTTTTCATTCCAATTTTTATTCATTACAGAGTGTACCCCATGATACGGGACGCAAACAAAATCAAAAGAGTGCTCCAGGCCCAGGCATGGATCGACAGTGGGGAGACTGTCCAGGATTGCATCTTCACTGATGAGTCTACTGTGTCGCTGGAGAGATTTGCACGATTTGCGTTCCACAAAAAAGGCCGCTTATCTTTGAAGCCGCGGCCAAAACACCCTGTGAAGCTGCATGTGTGGGGTGCCATTTCTAGGCGTGGACCGGGATGCATTGTCATCTTTGAAGGTAAAATTTATCAAATATAATGTCGCCTAATGCACTGTACTTGACTAGTGTTGCCTTACCATATGCACTGTACTGTACTATTGTGCAGTTTTTTGAGCACTTTTCTTTTCTTGCTATAGGAATCATGAATAAAGCTTTCTTCCAAGACAACATTGTGCCCGAGATAGTGCAATACATCACACGTGACTTTCCCCATGGTTACCGCTTCTACCAGGACAACGATCCCAAGCACACTGCGTCAACGGCGCATATCCTTGAGCGCGGCATCAACTTGGTGAAGACGCCAGCGGAGTAAGTGCAGTAGACCGTGTCCCATTTTTGTTCCCCACTGTTTGTAGCTCTTAAACCAATTGTCCTTTCTTTCCAATGACAGGTCGCCAGACTTCAATTCGATCGAAATGGTCTGGCATCAGCTGAAGGACCATATCCGGAAAGTGGTGAAACCCTCCAAAAAGGACGAGTTGTTGAAAGGCATACTGAGTTTTTGGAACGATGTACTCACCGTGGAACGCTGCAATAAATATATAGACCATATTGCCCATTGTCATCGCACGTAATGGGCAAGCATCAGGAAAGTAGTACTGTGCTGTAGTATTGTAAGTACAGTATGTTACAGGTAAGTATGGCAAAGATTTTTTCTTTCCAGATAGTAAGAGTACTAGTACTGTATACAGTAGTTAGTTTTTTCTTTACAGAGAGAGCAGCACCAGCCATCAGGTTACAGTACATAGAATTTACCAGTAGTCAGAGTATACAGTACAGTAGTTCCAGTACAGTATACAGTACACTAGTTTGACAGTACTACAGTAACTGCCTACTACAGTAACTGCCCCATTTTTTTTCTTTCCAGACAAAGCTGCACCAGCCACCTACAGTAGTTCTGCCATAATACAGTACAGTAACTGCACAAATTTTTGGTTTTCTTGTCGTTCCAGGAAAAACGGTGGCCTAGGGGGATGGGGGCGTTGTGTCCAGTCAATTCTGCTTGTACAGTCAAATGTACAGTATATAAACAGCAGCAATGATGTACACAAAACCTCTCCTCTCTCAATGAACTACTGTACTGCAGACAGAATGAGGAAAAGATAAAGACTAAAGAAAAATTAATTTTACTATACAGTATATACAGTACAGTATATTATACAGTACATTACAGTACTGTACTGTATATACTGTAGTATTAAATAATATTCTTATAAATGTGCATTACTCATGTTTCCCCATGTTTTACAAAGGTTTTCCAAATGGTTATACAATTTCAAGCTGCCAAAATAACTTAATAAAGACTGCATTACTGTATGTATTATTCCTCATTATTTTTATATTTGTATTTTTTGGTTCCTGATAAAATAAAATAAATATTTATTCACTTTCCTGCGAATCATAATCATTGACAGCCACCCCTACAGTGCACCAATGAATTATTTTATTTATTTATAAAATATTTTACCAGGATTTATATATTTTTATTTTAAAGATATTAAAGAATGTACTGTATTGTATTAAAAACATGTGACTGTAAACCATAGTGACTGACCAATATTTTCACGCCTTGATGAAATACTGTCTCAGTGTACTCTCAATTCTCACAGTACTGTGCACATCAGATTTACATTTCAAACAACAGGCCTCTAAGGGTTGGGGGAGGGGGATGGTGTGATTAGACGCAGGCGTACTGTGTTTGTAGCTCGGCTATGGGCGGATTAAGAACACAATGGCAATATGCTTGGCTAGGGAGGGATTAAAAACTCTGGAGGTGTGTGGCTGAAATAGTTAACAGCAGTGTAATTTCAAAAGGCAGTTCATCATAATAATTGGATGAATAAACCCCCAAAGACAACCCCCAAATACAGCACATAAAAAGCAAGTCACTTTAACTCCCTTTTCCCCATGCACCAAAAATGTTTTGTGGCAGAAGAATTTAATAAAGGCTGTAGAATGTATTATTGTGTGTTGATGTTTTGAATTGCTGTGCACTTTAAATGTTTTAACATTGTACAGTACTGTACTGTATGTGTAAATAAATGTTTTTGTACTGACTCCACCAATAAAAGAATAAGTTGAATTGCCTCAAATTGTTTCCATTTGCTCCTTTGCCAGTGTAACAAATGTACTGTAGAGGCTTGCTGCACTGTTTTTTAACTGGCTGGTCGCGCAATTGGCGTAGGAACTATGGCAATTGGCGTGGGTACTAGGTCAATTGGCGTGGGAACTTCTGTTTTAGGGCACCTAGAAATAAAATTTATTTGGACCCTAGATGTTAGGAACCCCCTCACTTGACCCCAACAGGGTCCGAGCAGTAATGACGGCGAGAAAGGGTCACGCCGGCGAGGAGGGTCCTACCATTGAGCGCAATGGCGGAGAAAGCTTTGAACCGGCTAAGTCAGAATGAGCAGAAACCTGGAACCCACAACTTTGGTTCTGTTCGACCTAGAGGGCTCAGATTAGGTCACCATGTAGTCCTAATTGCGGCAGGATTGCATGGCAAATTGCGACCCTCTTGTGGCAACAGAACGGAGTCAGGGTGATGTTAAAGTTCAGGTTTCTGCCATTGACTTGCATGGCAGAAAAAAAGCCACTTTGGTAATGTGCTTTTAAACTGTCTTTTTGTACCTCCGGTTCCGGGGGTCTTGGAAGGCTGATATTTTGCCACTATGGCAAGGGTCCCCCCGCATGAGGACCAGGTAAATTTCAACCCGCTCAGACCCACAGAACAGGTTATTTTACATTTTATTTGCGCAATTGGCGTGGGAACTACTTAGGGCCGCGGTCAAGTTCACGGGCAATTGGCGTGGGAACTTCTGTTCTAGGGCACCTAGGAACAAAATTATTTTTGCCCATAGATGTTAGGCACTGTATACCACTGTACAGTATACTGTGGAAGACAAATAATGACACGATACTGAACATGTAGAATAAATGCATAGTTTTATTTATTCGGGTTTATTACACAGTATACTGAGAAAAAACAAAAAGAAAAGTTTTAATGTACAGTAATGGTCAGCCCCCTAAAGAAGTACCCAGCCAGCCCCACCAAAATAATACGGCAACAAGACAGTGCTCACCATAGAATTAAAATTCATTTTCCCCCAGATGTTAGGAACCCCCTCACTTCACCCCAACAGGGTCCGAGCATGTACAGTGCAGTACTGTACTTTAAAATAAAATTAAATATGCAATTTTACTATTACTGCGCGCGCATGCACAGACTGTGTACTGTAGGTTGAACCGCGAAGGTATTAGACTTCAGAGACAACAGCTCGCAAACGCCCCCATGCGTTTTTACACGGAATTGCAGTATTGCAGCCAGCGGGAATAAAATGCTTAAATCACGGGCGCGAAATAACGCAATACACTCCGGGAGAAAACGTTACTAAACCGCACATCACCGGGATATTCCGAAATTCGCGGAAAAAGCCAACTTCGAATAAAGTTGGTCGCCACTGTATATGTATACAGAAAGAATGTAGGGCAATAGATGAGAATTATAACGTAGAAGGAACAACAAATTGCCACTCACTATACAGTCAGTAAATATCCAGATTGGAAAACATGCCATCACTTACCATTCAAGATATTTATAATGAATAATTACATTTTCATAATAAATGAATGTTAATGGTTTTTAGCGAAATAGAGGACAATCCGAGTTAGGCATATGTTATAAATTCATTGGCAACATTTAGAACTTAAATTCAAATTCACAAATCAGTTTAATTGAACATGAATGCATTACTGTTTCATGATAACTATATATATATAGCATAAATTAAGCTAAACATATTAGTAAGCTCAGATAATAAAAGGTATATATTAAAGAGACAGAAACATCTCCCATAGGGTAAGGGAAAGAAAAAGGGAGACAAAAAATGACACGGATTAACAAAAATTAATCATTTCTAGAGCAGGAGAGGCCCAAGATCCCAATCAGAATTGAGACCATTTGGGATACGTGTGTTCAAAGTAAAAATCCAAAATAGTTCTCTCCTGTCTAGAATGCCATTTCTATCCCCACCTCTAATGGGACATGGTATATGCTCTATACCTGTATATGAAAAGTTGTTCACATTACCCATACTGCAGTTTGTGAAGTGAAGTGAAACAGGGTGATTAACATCTTTTTTTACAATTAGGCGTAAATGTTCGAGTATACGAACTTTCAGGGCTCTGATCGTTCGGCCTATGAATTGTTTGCCGCAACCACATCTGAGTAAGTAAATTACATATGTGGTGTTGCAATTTATAAAAGATGTGATTTTGTAGCTATTCCCTGTACTGGTGGAGGAGAATTCAGATTTTGATAGCATGTACTTACAGGATTTACATTTTAAACATTTAAAACATCCCTTTGGCAGATTAGAGACCAATTTCTTAGTAGTAAATAAACTCGGTGAGACATAGTTTGAAATTGTTCTTGCTCTTTTGAACACGAATTTGGGGCCCTCATTGTAAACATGTTGTAAAACAGGATCGGCAGCTAGTACAGCCCAATGTTTTTTCACAATGCTTTTAATTTGATTTGCTTGTTTGGTTTATTGCGTAATAAACATTGGGGATTGTGAAAAAGAGTTGTTTCTTTTTTTACTCTGTAGTAATGTTGACTTATCCATTTTATTAATCTCCTTGAACGTATCATTTAAATCTAAGCGTGAGTAACCCCTGGCCTCAAAGCGGTTCATAAGATCCATCAATTGGTTCAGAAAATCTTCTGAATTGGTACAGATTCTTTTTAAACGGATCAGTTGACCTTTTGGTATGCCTTTTAATAGGGACTTGGGGTGGCAGCTGTCAGCACGTAAGAAAGTATTGTGTCAATTAATTTTGCGATAAACGACCATGTTAATATTCATAAACATATCGATAAACAAATATAAATCCAAATAGTTTATATGGTGAAAATCATAGTGATAAGTGAAGTGCAAATTTAAATGATTATTATTAAGATAATCAGTGAATAAAAGAAGTGTGTACGTCCCCATTCCAAATGAAAATGAGGTCGTCGATATATCTTTTATAAAAAGTGATAAAGTGTCTAAAAGGGTTATTATCTCCAAACACGTGGACTGACTCCCACCAGCCCCAAAACAGGTTTGCGTAGGAGGGGGCAAAACTAGTACCCATTGCAGTACCACGTGTCTGGAGATAAAAAACATCGTCAAACATGAAATAATTGTGAGTTAATAGAAAGTGTATGGCATTCAAAATAAAAGTGCTCTGTGATGGTGAAAAATTAGAGTGTTGTAAATAAAATCTGATAGCTGCCATCCCTTGTTCGTGTACAATAACTGTCTATCTCCAGACACGTGGTATTGCAATGGGTACTCCAGTGGGAGTCTTGCTGAAGGGGGCCCCTACCTTTTTCCACCTGACATGGAGTTTTGACCTACCTTTCTGCCCGTGACATCTACATACTGAGCGGTGACGTATTTTTCACTCTGTTACCTTTACAACTTGTGTACCCACACTATGTAACCATTGCATTAATTATATGGTAATAATTATTTATGTGGTCACAAGATCTCAGTGTAGGTTGATTGTCACACAGGTGTGCTTAGACAAAGCCACCTGTGTCCTGTGCATGTCTTGCTTTGGATCTTAATTTAGACCCTTGCCTCCAGGTCCACATTGTCTAGGTAGTGTTGAGCCCCCCTCACCTTTTAACCTGTTTTATTCAGTCAATAAATTTATTTTGTTACACTTCCATCTATGTCTGTGTGCTATTTAAAGGTTGCTTTTCCTCTGTTGTTTTCGTATATATAGTTATCATGAAACAGTAATGCATTCATGTTCAATTAAACTGATTTGTGAATTTGAATTTAAGTTCTAAATTTTGCCAATGAATTTATAACATATGCCTAACTCGGATTGTCCTCTATTTCGCTAAAAACCATTAACATTCATTTATTATGAAAATGTAATTATTCATTATAAATATCTTGAATGGTTAGTGATGGCCTTTTTTCCAATCTGGATATTTACTGACTGTATAGTGAGTGGCAATTTATTGTTCCTTCTACGTTATAATTCTCATCAATTGCCCTACATTCTTTCTGTATACATATATACAGGTTTTTCCAGGTTGGCACATGCCACTTAGATTGAACTCTAAACTGTGGGTCTCTAGCAGATATAGAGTTTGCTTAACCTATGAATGAAGCATTTGTTTACTTTGTTCATGAGATTAGTTCATTCTATCGTTTATACTTGTTTTTAATTATGTTTTTAATGTTTAGGTAACGTTTTTCATTCATTTAAAAGAGTGTGCATTTTTTTCTGTTTAAATAAAGTTTGTTTTGTTTTATTGTTCTGGCTCGAGCGCGCTGACGTCACACGTCCCGCGTCACGTCCCGCGTCACTCCCTCCTGAACCAGGAAGTGGCGATGGATTGGTCACGGTAGCGCTGGAATCAGGTATTTAAAAGCACTTGATTAAGCATTTTCATTCACCTTGATAAAGGGCCATGTGACAGGGTAAACAAAAGCCACCAGTTATATGCCTGGAAAACCTATGTCTAGTCTGCAGTGCAGCACTGACTAGGTTAACTTCAGCTGGGAACCTCAGGACAATTAGTTGGATCCCAGCTGCCTAATCAAGGTGTGTTAAAACCCAGGCTGTAGACACATGGAGGCTGTCAATTGAGGAGAGAGGAGTAAGCTGCTGAGAGATTTCCTGATACAAGGTCTGATTAGAAAAGTAGATGAATTGTGAACTGTCTGTCCCCTGCATAGAAAAGGGCAACTGCCATATACACTGTCTGCTAAAGAGAAACTGTTTTTTGTCTGTCTGCTGAAGAAAAGCCATTTTCCTTTTGTTGCTGATGAAAAGCTATTTTTGTTTTGTGTGCTGTATATTTTGCAAGGCTAAATAAATAAGCCTTGTCAAGAAACCCACGTGTGTAGTTGCATGTACCCTGCAACATATGGTGACAGAAGTGGGATTTGATTTTTTTCAAAAGGCTCCTGCAGTTAAAGGGCCACACACACACACAAGAATGGAAGAAATGTTGAAAGCGTTTCTGTGCGAGCAGGCCCGGCTGCAAGCGGAGAGAGATGAAAGACTACAAACAGCACAGGATGAGCGGATTGCCAAGCTGTTGACCCAATTCCAGGGGTCTGCCAGTCCAGAACTTGCAAGCAAACCCCCGGTACTCCTGAGGAAAATGGCTCCGGACGAGGATCCAGAGGCTTTTTTACTGACTTTTGAAAGAGTTGCCGAAGCTCAGGGCTGGGCTACAGTTCGCTGGGCAACTGCTTTGGCCCCACTCCTCATAGGAGAAGCCCAGGCCTCATATCAGGGTCTCCCAGCAGATCAGGCCATGGACTACCGACAGGTAAAAGCCGCCATACTGGATCGCTTAGGTCTGACCCCAGAGACCTACCGGCAGCAGTTCCGGAACATGAAGTACATTGCTAAGATGAGACCCCGGGTCCTCGCTCAGCGATTATTGGACTTATGTACGCGCTGGATACAACCCGAGGAGTGCACTAAGGAGGCAATTCTTGAGCAGGTGGTTTTGGAACAATTTCTACAAATAATACCCCCTTCCGCACGCTCGTGGGTAAAACGCCACGCTGCTGAAACCCTAGCTTTGGCGGTCCGACTCGTGGAGAGCTTCCTTGGGGCTGAGCAGCAGGCGAGTGTCCTGGACCCGACTCCACCGGTACTTGCGGACACCCAAAGAGGGAGGTCGGATCAATGGGGAACCTACGGCCCGTCACGGAACCGCCAAGTCCAACGGAAGGAGCAGTTGTTCCAGCAAGGACGGAGTCCAAATGCTGGTCCCCGTAGAGACCCTCATCGCCTTCCGGATGTCGGCTCGTCGCAAAGTGAGAGGAACTTCCGAGGACGGCGCCCACAGGACCAACCAGATGCCTGGTCTCCAGTAACCGGTCCAGCGGAGCGCTATCCACAGCCCCCTCCTGCGAGGGAACCCTCTCCATGTTCTGCCTGTGGAGAACAAGGCCACCGGTATGTGGACTGTACACTGATGGATTGTTCATTCAGCAGAACCGTTGCCTCGGCATTTACTAAGGAAAATTACAAGCCCTGGCTACTTCCAGCCCTGATTGGGGGAAAAACCATCCAGGCCCTTGTAGATTCGGGCTCTGGGAAAGCTCTGGTCCTCCAGGAACTGTTACCGCCCAACGTGTGTTCTTTTGACTCCCATGGAGCATAGAATGTATACATGGCGATGTAAAACGCTATCCGACGGCCAAAATCCGGCTACAGGTAAAAGGTCAGGAGGCTTACCTCGAAGTAGGAGTCGCTCCTTGGCTCCCTGCCCCTGTTGTGCTCGGTCGGGACTGGCCTATCTTTTTGGACCTAATGGCCCCAGTCTTTCACGAGGAGCCTCCTTCTAGGGCTCAGGAGAACCCTGGCAAACTGTTCCCCTTCTCGGCAGACCATTTTCCCAGTAGACACCGGGTTCAAAAGACTCGGAAGCAAAGACGCTTGGACAAACAGGACTGGTTGCAGAAATCTGGGTCTCAAGGTGACTATTCTAGTAGTCAGAGGTCACAAGTGATGGCTGGGGATGGCCAAAGGGAGGGGGATATGGGCCCTGGAGATTTACCAGACCTGTACCTCCCTGACTTTCACCAGAAACAAAGGGAAGACCCAGTCCTTGCTAGACAGTATGACAAGGTGGTGAAAATTGATGAACAGATTTTAGATGCACAAGGGGTGATAGTATTCCCCCATTTTGAGCTATCAAAGGATATCCTATATAGGGTGAATAGGCAGACACAAACAGGGGAGGTCAGCAGACAGATATTGGTTCCCAAGGCGTTTGTTAAATCTGTGTTCACTCTAGCCCATACTGTCCCCTGGGGTGGTCACCTGGGCAGGGATAAAACATTGGACCGTATTTCATCCCGATTCTATTGGCCAGGGATGCATAGTGATATTGCTAAGCTATGTGCAGCAAGTCCGGAGTGCCAGTTAACTAGTCCAAAAGGACAAAAACCAGCCCCTTTGGTTCCTCTACCCTTGGTGTCAGTTCCCTTTGAGAGGATTGGGGTAGACTTGGTAGGACCTCTAGAACCTTCTGCGAAAGGACACAGGTTTATCCTTGTCATAGTTGATTATGCGACAAGATATCCTGAGGCGTTCCCCCTGAGAACAGCAACGGCGAAGCAAGTAGCCAACAAGTTGTTGGAACTGTTCTCACGGGTTGGACTTCCCCATGTTGTGTTGACAGACCAAGGTACAAATTTCATGGCTAAACTGATGCAGGATGTCTTAAAGTTACTAGAGGTCAAGTCTGTTCGGACATCGGTCTACCATCCACAGACTGACGGATTGGTGGAAAGATTTAACCGAACTCTAAAAGGGATGCTGAGGAAATTTGTAGATTCAGAGAAGAGAGCCTGGGATGAACTTCTCCCCTTTCTGCTGTTTGCAGTGCGGGAAGTCCCCCAGGCCTCCACGGGATTCTCTCCATTTGAATTGCTCTATGGCCGCCAACCCCGGGGTATCCTAGACCTCCTAAAGGAGTCCTGGGAGGAACAGCAGTCCCCTTCTAAGAATACCCTGCAATATGTACTAGACCTTAGGAAGCGCCTAGATGTGGTCGGCCATTTTGTCAGGGAGAATCTTAGATCAGCCCAGGACACTCAGGAGAGACATTACAAGGCAGCTGGGTTCCAACTAATTGTCCTGAGGTTCCCAGCTGAAGTTAACCTAGTCAGTGCTGCACTGCAAACTAGACATAGGTTTTCCAGGCATATAGCTGGTGGCTTTTATTTACCCTGTCACATTCCTCCCCTGTTAGTGTGTGGCTGGGGCTACGCATGGCTGAAGCCCGACCATCCACCCCTTCTCTAGAAAAGAAGTCAGCATTTGCGTTCTCTTTTCCCGGCCTATGCTGAATCTCAAATGAGAAGGGTTGGAGGGCCATATACCACCTAGTCAATCTAGCATTGGAATCCTTCATACTATTTAACCACTTCAGTGGAGCATGATCCGTCACCAAAGTAAAATGGACTCCTGCCAGGTAATGCCTCAAAGCCTCGATTGCCCACTTTACTGCGAGGCACTCTTTCTCAATCACTGAGTAGTTTTTTTCCCTTGGGAACAATTTCCTACTCAGGAAAAGGATAGGATGTTCAACTCCCTCAAACTGTTGTGACAACACTGCCCCTAGCCCTAACTCTGATGCATCTGTTTGCACTATAAAAGGGCTGTTGAAGTCTGGGCTTCTAAGGATGGGACCCTCTGATAGACACCTTTTTATGTCCTCAAAGGCTCTCTGACAATCCCTTGACCACACCACTTGTGTAGGGGCACACTTTTTTGTGAGGTCCGTTAAAGGGGCTGCCACTTCCGAATAGTTGGGGATGAACCGCCGGTAGTACCCTGCTAAACCCAGCAGAGAGCGTACCTGCGTTTTTGTTTGGGGGGTCGGAACTTCTTTCAGGGCAACTACCTTGTCGGCTAGTGGCCTTACTTTTCCACCTCCCACTGCATATCCTAAGTATTTGGTTTCTGCCTTACCATGGGCACATTTCTTAGGGTTGGCTGTGAGCCCTGCCTCTCTTAGAGATTTGAGGACCACTTTCAGCAATACCTTCATTCCAGCAATCTTATACATTGGAGGGGAGGTGTTCCCTACCTGTCTTCTGGGTTAGGGGGGGTTCTGATGTTTCCTGTGTGAAGCTTGAGTCAGATCTGGAAGAAAGCAGTATAGGTTATTTCGGTGTAGTATAGGACAGTTAAGATATACAGGGTAAATAAGATATCCAGATCCAGAGTGAGAGACAGACAGAGTGTAGGTGAGAGAGACAGACAGAGTGTGGGTGAGAGAGACAGAGAGAGTGTGGGGGAGAGAGACAGAGAGAGTGTGGGGGAGAGAAACAGAGAGAGTGTAGGGGAGAGAGACAGAGAGAGTGGAGAGGAGAGAGACAGGGAGAGTGTAGAGGAGAGAGACAGGGAGAGTGTAGAGGAGAGAGACAGGGAGAGTGTAGAGGAGAGAGACAGGGAGAGTGTAGAGGAGAGAAACAGGGAGAGTGTAGAGGAGAGAGACAGGGAGAGTGTAGAGGAGAGAGACAGGGAGAGTGTAGAGGAGAGAGACAGGGAGAGTGTAGAGGAGAGAGACACAGGGAGAGTGTAGAGGAGAGAGACAGGGAGAGTGTAGAGGAGAGAGACACAGGGAGAGTGTAGAGGAGAGAGACAGGGTGAGTGTAGAGGAGAGAGACAGGGAGAGTGTAGAGGAGAGAGACAGGGAGAGTGTAGAGGAGAGAGACAGGGAGAGTGTAGAGGAGAGAGACAGGGAGAGT
>NC_134489.1:22250923-22268423 GCF_040206685.1 Ascaphus truei
CGCTTCAGCGTAGACGCCAGGAACAAGAAGTAGCACCGGGGCTACTGAGCAGGAAGGCTTTGGAAGCAGCAGGTCAGATGGGGGAAACACAGGCAAGTGTTACGCCGGTGCTGCCCGCAGACCAGACCCGTCCCCTGAGCTGAAGGGGGAAGTGGTAATACACGCACCCGCAGCAAAGGGAGCGTGTCCGGAGTGTGGTGTGAAGCGTTGCCAGGCCAGGTGTAGTAAGGTAGACAATACTTGCCGGTACCGGTTGTAGAGATAAAGTGAAGGATGCCTTGCCGAAGTCAGGGAGTGGAGAGTGGAGATAGGTCGTAGTCCAAGCCGTGTTCAAGGGGTTACCAGAGTGTGCGTTGTCCAAGGAGTGCCGAGATCGAGAGCCAGAGGGGGTAGTCGTACGAGCTGCGTCAGAACCTGTGAAAACACTGAGAGAATCCAGAAGTACTTCCATACAGAGACTATGTCGAGCAAAGACTGAGAGCAGAGAGGAGCTAGATAAAGCAGGAAGGTCCAATTAGGAACGGAGGCGGGACAGGAAGAGCTACAGGGAGACACTGCAGATTGGTGCAGGCATAACAGGCCAGGTGAGTCTTGTTGGTAACCTGAGTATGCCCATGCAGTGTGCAGGGGCGGAGCCTGAGGTCCGGGGGACGGGAATAAGAGTGTGCAGACTGAGCATGCTCCGTAACTCGTGTACGCGCGTGAACCGAGCCAGTGGATGGTGCAGGTGTGTGTGCAGGAGGGCGTGGGCGCGCCCGGCGCTGAGCAGAGGAATCACCGAGGGGAGTGATCCCGCGACGGCGGCAGGGGCGGGAAGCCGTGGAGGCCGGTAAGGCAGGATTGTTTTGTGTGTCCAGGGGCACCCTGCAGGGAGGGAGTGCTCTGTGTGGGGAGCGTGGAGAACGCCGATTCCTGACAGTACCCCCCTCTTCAGGAACGGCCTCAGGACGGTCCAAGAACGGTTTCTCTGGAAACTTTTTCCTGAAGGACTTAAGAAGGGCCGGGGCATGAATGTCCTTTGAAGGTACCCAGGATCTCTCTTCAGGGCCAAAGCCCTTCCACTGCACCAAGAACTGGAGCTGACCCCTGGATAGGCGAGAATCCAAAAGAGAGTGAACTTCGTATTCCTCGTTATTTTGTACAGTAATGGGATCCAGTTTACGTGTCTGATCCGGAAAGAAGTGACTGGAGATTAATGGTTTTAAGAGGGACACATGAAAGACATTGGGAATCTTCATACTGGGTGGTAGTTGGAGTCGGTATGCCACGGGATTGATTTGTTCACAAATAGGGAAGGGGCCCAGGAACTTAGGTGCCAGTTTAGGAGATGGTACCTTGAGGTGGATATTCTTAGAGGAGAGCCATACCAAATCCCCTGGTTTGTAACTGGGCGCCGAACGACGACGACGATCGGCCTGTAGTTTCGATCTGCGGGAGGAGTTGAGAAGGGTAGACTGAATCCTAGACCATGCGGTTTGGAGGGAAGAAATGCGTTCATCTACGGCTGGTACTCCAGAAGGAATGTTGGGGATGGGAAGACAGGGAGGGTGGAACCCATAATTTATAAAGAAGGGCGACTCCCGGGTGGATTCGTTTTTGGCAGAATTGACGGCATACTCTGCCCAAGAGAGGAGTTGAGCCCAATCATCCTGGAAATCGGATATGAAACATCTCAGGTACTTCTCCAGGGATTGATTGATTCTCTCCGTTTGTCCATTGGACTGAGGATGATAGGCGGAAGAGAAAGAAGAAGAGATGCCCAATCTCTTCGTGAAAGCTCTCCAAAATTTGGATACGAACTGAGAACCTCTGTCAGAAACAATGGACGAAGGGATCCCATGAATCCGGAAAATCTGCTCCGTAAAGATATCAGCAAGGGCGGGGGAGGTGGGTAATCCTTTAAGTGGAATGAAATGGGACATCTTCGAGAACCTGTCCAAGACCACCAAGATAGTGTTCATTCCTCTGTACCTGGGCAACTCCACGATGAAGTCCATCGAAATGTGGGACCAGGGGCAGTCGGGAACTGGAAGGGGTAACAGAAAACCCTGAGGCTTTTGATGGAGAGTCTTGCTTTGAGCGCACGTGGGGCAGGCGCAGGTAAACTCCAGAATATCTTGAGACATCCTTGGCCCCCAGAAATTCTGACGAATGAGATCAGTAGTCTTCTTAAAACCTGGATGACCTGTATATTTAGAGGAGTGACCCCAAGACAGGACCTCTGGAACAAATTTGGAAGGTACAAAGAGTTTGTTGTCGGGAACGACCAAGTCCTTGGGAATGCGTCTCTGGGAGTACAAAATCTTGTCAAGATTCTTGAAAGAAGACGTGGCGAGAATCCTCTCAAGCGGAAGGATAGTCTCCAAAGATTCCTCTGGCCTCTCTTCAGAAGAATGTATTCAGGAGAGTGCGTCTGCCTTTACATTCTTGGTCCCGGGGATATAGGAAAGGTGAAAATCGAACCGAGAAAAAAAAAGAGCCCAACGAGCCTGTCGCGGACCAAGGCGTCGAGCGTTCTCTATGTAAAGAAGGTTCTTGTGGTCCGTGAGAATAGTAAACGGCTCTTTCGACCCCTCCAGCAGGTGTCTCCACTCTTGAAGAGCCATCTTCACGGCCAGAAGTTCCCTGTTACCCACGTCATAGTTCCCCTCGGCAGACGAGAATTTCTTGGAAAAATATGCACAGGGATGTAACTTATCTTGGGGCGTGGGTCTCTGAGAAAGAACGGCACCAGCGCCGCAATCAGAAGCGTCGACCTCCAGGACGAAGGGAAGTTCAATGTTAGGATAACGGAGAATAGGTGCGGATATAAAGGCTTCCTTGAGTGTCTCAAAGGCGGAGATGGCCTCGGATGACCAGCAGAAGGATCAGCTCCTTTTTTGGTGAGCGCAGTAAGGGGTGCCACAATGGTAGAAAAACTCCGTATAAACTTACGATAATAATTAGCGAACCCTAAAAAACGTTGTATGGCCTTGAAAGAGTTGGGTCTTGGCCATTCAGTGACTGCTTGAAGTTTACCGGAGTCCATCATAAACCCCTCATCGGAAATGATGTACCCCAGGAACGGAGTAGAGGTCTGATGAAAGGTGCACTTCTCCAGTTTGGCGTACAAATGGTGTTCACGGAGACGGGAAAGGACGTAGGAGGTGTGGTGTATATGGTCCTGGAGATCTTTGGAAAAAATCAGGATATCATCCAAATATACAATAACAAAAATATTGAGTACCTTACGAAAGACGTCGTTGATGAAATCCTGGAAGACAGCGGGAGCATTACATAAGCCGAAAGGCATTACAAGATACTCGTAGTGTCCACTACGCGTGTTGAAGGCCGTCTTCCATTCATCCCCCTTCCTGATGCGCACCAGGTTATAGGCACCACGTAGATCCAACTTGGAAAAAATCTTGGCCCCCTGTAATTTATCGAACAGTTCGGTAATAAGGGGAAGGGGGTAATGATTTTTAATAGTTATGTGGTTTAAACCCCTGTAGTCGATGCAAGGCCTCAACGACCCGTCCTTTTTCTTGACGAAGAAAAACCCAGCCCCTGCTGGGGAATTCGAGTGACGAATAAAGCCTTTCTTGAGATTCTCCTGGATATATTCATCCATAGCGTGAGATTCTGGTAACGACAAGGGGTAGGTCTTGGACTTGGGTATGGAGTAACCAGGAACTAGATCGATCGGATAATCGTAAGTCCTGTGTGGCGGCAAAAGGTCTGACTGTACCTTATTGAAAACGTCCCGGAATTGATGGTAAACGGAAGGTAGAATAACTTCCGGGAACAGAGGTATTGGCCAGCAGTTGATGAGTCTCGCCTGACCTCGGCCTCCAGGAAATGGGAGCAGAGGAAGTCCAGTCAATGAGAGGATTGTTAAGCTGTAGCCAAGGAAGACCAAGGGTGATGGGTATCCCAGGAGCGTGAATGGCATCGAGAACTAAGATCTCCTTGTGCAGATGTTAGGACAGAAGCAAGGGAGCCGTCTCTAAGGAGATGTGGGCCGGGGTAAGAGGACGTCCATCGATACCGACAAGTGCGATGGGAACCTTCTTTCTCACGAGTGGTATGCGGTTTAACCTGGCGAATTCAAGATCCACGAAGTTTCCTCCAGCTCCTGAGTCAATGAAAGCGGCGGTAGAAGTCTTGAACTTATCGCCTGAAAGGGAGACTGGAACTGTAAGTTTCTTAGGGAGTTCACCTTTAGAAAGGGGACGTGGAGACATTACACCCAGAGAGAGCCCCTCTGTACTCACTGGGTGTTCCCGTTTCCCGGACGCAGTGGACACTCCCAAACCAGATGTTCCATGTATCCGCAGTAGAAACACAATCCCCCGGCGTGGCGGAACTGCCGTATCTGTGTGCGGATGCGTTGTACCCCCAATTGCATTGGCTCTGGCAACTCCAGTGCAGGACGAAGAGGTGTGGTAGCACTTGGGGAAGCAGGAGTGTTGCTGGGAGTACTGGAGAACGGAACTTGAAAGTTATGGAAGCGAGTGCACTGACGCCCAGAGCGGCAAACCTGGATACGTTGATCCACTCGGAAAGCCAAATCAATGAGGACCTCCAATTGTTCCGGCCTGGATTGGCGAGAGAGTTCATCCTTGATGGGATCTGCCTGGCCTTGCCAGAATACGGAGACGAGAGCCTCTTGTCCCCAGTTAGTCTCGGCTGCTAGAGTCCGGAATTCCACAGCATACTGTCTCACCATTCGCCGTCCCTGAGTGATCTGGAGGAGAGAAACAGATGCCATCTCCCGACAAGCGGGAGAATCGAATACTCGTTGAAATTCGGCTTTAAATGCCGGGTAATCTTGGGTAAGGTCAGAACGTCGCTCCCAAACCGGGGAAGCCCAAGCCAGGCGCTGCCAGTGAGGAGGTTATAAATGTAGGCTACCTTCTTGCGATCAGTATTGTAGAGATGGGGGGCCATTTCAAACTGCACCTCACACTGGTTTATGAAACCCCTACAATCTTGCGGTTCACCTGCATAAGGCTTGGGGGGAAGAATCCTTACATCTGAGCTGCTAACTGCGCTTGCGGAGTGGGGGCTTACATCTGGCGGGGTCGCGGTCGGTACCCTGTCTGAGAGTACTGCGACCTGGCGTGTAAGTGCCACAATTTGATCCGCCATGGCCTGGTTTTGCTGAAGCAGATTGGAGAGAAACTGTTGAAGTTCGGTCTGGTCTGCGTCTTGTGGGCTCGACATAATGTTACGCCGGTGCTGCCCGCAGACCAGACCCGTCCCCTGAGCTGAAGGGGGAAGTGGTAATACACGCACCCGCAGCAAAGGGAGCGTGTCCGGAGTGTGGTATGAAGCGTTGCCAGGCCAGGTGTAGTAAGGTAGACAATACTTGCCGGTACCGGTTGTAGAGATAGAGTGAAGGATGCCTTGCCGAAGTCAGGGAGTGGAGAGTGGAGATAGGTCGTAGTCCAAGCCGTGTTGTCTTTTTTTGTGTTTCAGTTGGCATTAATTAAACTGTTATTTCAAAACAACCTGTACATAATTTGTCCATGTTACATTTCTGGCAAGATCTGCTTTTTGGAGCAATGCCGAACTAAATGTATACATTCTGCTTGCACTGCTTCTCTAATTGAGTAGTTAAGGTCATAGGTGTGGAAATGTATGCAGACAGCGCAAAGCAATTTAATATTACAAGTCACAGCCTGTCCACCTGTGCTTCTAATCCCTCCAGCCGTAAGCAAAGAACATTTGATTTATATCAATATATCTACAATAAATAATTCGGGTTTAAATAAGGAAATGTGGTAGGAAAAAAAGCATTTATCATCCCACCTGGTTAGTATTCCATTAATAATTCAAAAATTACTAAAACAGGAGCTTTTTGTTGATCTGTTTAAAAAAATGTATGAGCTCCATCACAAAAATAGATCTTTACAATGTGCCTAGTGCAGTAGGAATATTAGGACAGCTGAACCCCGTTATAATGCGGTATTTGGGGGCCATACAATGAGACAGCATTATAACCGGGATAGCGGAAAAAATGGCTGCCGCGATCAGGACTTACCTGGCATCTGCAGCTCTCTTCACTCCCGGGTTTGTCAGCTTCCAGAGAGGCAGAGGGAGGGGAGAAGGAGAAGCCGACAGCAGCAGCACGATCGCACAATCCCCACTGGGTATATTTTTCAAACACGACAGCTGCAATGCTTTAGACTTATCCCTAAACATTTTTAAACCCTGTGTGTTTGGTAAACTATTTTAGAACACATTTTTATAAAAAATCAGAATGTACAACTTTGTGGGACATACAGTATGCATGTCCCAAAAGCAGAAGTTATCATTTGTTATTCGGTTGTTACTTTTAAGTCTCTGAGTAGTAAAGTTCACTCAGATTTCCTGACACTGGTAATTGCTAAATTCTAAATACAGTAAATATACTGTTTAATGAGTAGTAGAATCTCCACTGACTATGAAACAGAGGCTCTAATTAGGTGTCATTTTTGATCAGCTGCCTTTGGACTTTGCATCCCTCAGCAACAGCACACAAAAAGGCAGAGAGGTAGGAGATCTTTGTGTGTCTGTGTGTGAGGGAGACATCGGAACAAGCGCGCGTGTGTGTGTGTGTGTGTGTGTGTGTGTGTGTGTGTGTGTGTCCGTGTGTGTGTCTGTGTGTGAGGGAGACATCGGAACAAGCGCGTGCGTGTGTGTGTGTGTGTCCGTTTGTGTGTGTGTGTGTGTGTGTGTGTGTGTGTGTGTGTGTGTGTGTGTGTGTGTGTGTGTGTGTGTGTGTGTGTGTGTGTGTGTCCGTGTGTGTGTCCGTTTCTGTGTGTGTTAGCAATAAAGCTTTAGGAAAAAAGAAAAAAAATGTAATTTAAAAAAAACAAAAAAAACTTGGAGATGTTTTAAATCGTGAGCCACCTCAGCCCGCGTTATAAGCGGATTCGCGTTGTAACGGATTGCGCTATAATGGGGTTGAGCTGTATAAGTATGACATCTAATTGTCTAAAACAATTGCCCCCCCCCCAACTGGCAGCCCCTGTGCTCGCGTCCCCCCCTCCCCCTTACCTAAGATCCAGCGGCAAATGGCACGCAGGGTTACGTGTTTCTTTTTGTATGTTTTGCCTTGTTAAAGGTACAGGCAAAATAAAGCCAGGATTTAATTTCACCGTAATCGGTCTCCATTAAATTTACCTCTGCACACATCTCTTACAGGGTCCCCAGAGTTAGGAATACTGCAATTATAATCCAGAGATTCTCCCTTTCCCTTTCTGAATATGAATTAAAAAAAAGCCTAATCAGAGGTAGCAACCAAGAAGGACTAAAATCAGTGAGAGACTGTAGAGCTGGGTCATATTATGGCGCACCACCGTTCATATTGTGACATGTTGCTGGACTCAATTAGTACAGCGCATAACGCCTGTGCACCGCACAGCAAACACTGCATTGCACCCAAACCTTCCCCACTGCCCCTATGGTGCCCTCCTCCCCCTTGCTATGCTACAGCAGGGATCTTCAACTGGTGGTCTGGGAAGGGCCTTGATGTGAACTCTGGACTCTCAGCTTCCCAAGCAACTAGTATGAAATTAGCAGGACAAAGTGCATTTTTTCACACTAAAACTCAGCTGTAAGTTAAGGTAATGTGCATACTGTATATATGGTATAGTTCACGTTTTAAAATGTATCTAAAATGACATTACAATAAGCTTGTGGCCTTTCTACTCCTAAATGTTTTCTCATCTGGCCCCTTTGGAGAACTAGTTCAAGAGCACAGTGCCACAGCACCTCGCGCCCCCTTCACCTTTTGTGCTGGCGTCAAATGATGCAGCGTTGCCAAATGATGCAGTGGGGTAATGTGCCGCGTCGCAGCAGCCTTCTGAATCAAAGTAAGTTCAGGTTGCAGAGGCCTTGCGCGATCCCCCCCCTTGCGAGATCCCCCCCCCCTTGCGAGAGTGCGCGCCGACCGGAGCAGGCAGAGAGGATAGCAGTGAGCTGCCAGCTGCTGCTGCTGAGCTCGGGAGACGGCGGGTAACTGCTATGCGCCCCCGGTCCTGGCTCCCCCCCCCCATGGCTGCCGCAGAACCCCTGAGGGGTGTTAGCGGAACCCCAGTTGAAAACCACTGCTCTAATGTATTGATACAGAGCACTCATCCATAGTGCTTTCACTGTAATGTGTAGCTATGTATATAGGCACAGAGTTTACACTTCACTTTATAGATGCAGAACCCTAATCCAGAGTGTACACTCTAATGTATATATAGAACACCAATCCAGAGTTTATACTCTAATTTATATAGATACAGAACACTAATCCAAAGATTTTACACTCCAGTCTAATATATAGACACACACACAAAAAAGAGAATATTCCTTACTGCGTGTTGCTGCACGCTGGTCAACAATTTAAAAGCTTCTTTTAGGGAGATGTGGGATGAAAATGGCAGAGATTATTAAAAACTTCCATTTACCCTGCATCCACCCTGAGCTGCCCCCTCCTCCCTATCCACCCTCAGCTGCCCCCTCCTCATTCACCCTCAGCTGCCCCTTCCTCCCCATCCAACCTCAGCTGCCCCTTCCTCCCCATCAACCCTCAGCTGCCCCCTCCTCCTCATCCACCCTCAGCTGCCTCTTCCTCCCCAACCCACCTCTGCTGCCCCCTCCCCATCCTACTTCTGCTGCCCCCTCCTCCCCATCCCACCTCTGCTGCCCCCTCCTCCCCATCCCACCTCTGCTGCCCCCTCCTCCCCATCCCACCTCTGCTGCCCCCTCCTCCCCATCCCACCTCTGCTGTTAGGGGCCTGTCAACTCTCACAGATTCTGTGAGATACTATACACCTGGCCTGCACAACTCGTAAAGCGAGAAGGGCCGAACTGCTCCAAGGAAAAAAAATTTGGGCCGCACAGGTAAAATCATCATCATCATCATCGTCATCATCATCATCTCTCCTCCAGCACCTCTCATCATCATCCTCATATCTCCCCCAGAACCCCTCACTATCAACCTTTGCGATACTCCCCATCTATCTCTCATACCCCCATCTCTCCCCCTCACCCACACACATAATACTCCCTCTCCACATCAAACACACAATACCCCCCTGCACACCACACACATCCCACCCCCCCTGCACCTCACATCATTCTCCCCCCCTGCACCTCACATCATTCTCCACCCCTGCACCTCACATCACTCTCCCCCCTGCACCTCACATCACTCTCCCCCCCTGCACCTCACATCACTCTCCCCCCGCACCTCACATCACTCTCCCCCCCTGCACCTCACATCACTCTCCCCCCCTGCACATCACATCATTCTCCCCCCTTGCACCTCCAATCATCCCCCCTGCACCTCCAATCACGCCCCTGCACCTCCAACCACCCTCCCTTGCACCTCCAAACACCCTCCCTTGCACCTCCAATGACCCCCCTACACCTCCAATGACCCCCCTAAACCTCCAATGACCCCCCCCTGCACCTCCAATGACCCCCCCTGCACCTCCAATGACCCCCCCTTCACCTCCAGTGACCCCCCGCACCTCCAATCACCCCCCCCCAGCACCTCCAATCACCCCCTGCACCTCCAATCACCCCCCCTGCACCTCCAATCACCCCCCCTGCACCTCCAATCACCCCACCTGCACCTCCAATCACCCCCCCTGCACCTCCAATCACCCCCCCCTACAACTCCAATGACCCCCTGCACCTCCAATCACCCCCCTGCATCTCCAATCACCCCTGCACCTCACCCCCTGCACCTCACATCACCCCTCCTGCACCTCACCTCCCTGCACCTCACCTGAAACTCACCTCCCCTGCACCTCACCTCAATGCACCTCACCTCAATGCACCTCACATCACCCCCCTGCACATATCCACGTTGGGATCAGGGGGGGGAGCGGCAGCAGAAGAGCTCAGCTGGCTGTGACTTCCCCCTCCGTCCCACGTTGCGAGCTTGCAGGAAGGGGGAGCCCTGCGCATGCGCGCCGGGACCGCGGGGAATTGCCGCCATTTTTTTTAGTTTTTTTAAGGGTTTTTTTTTTTTAATCTTATTGCGGGCCGTATGTTGTGCAGGCCTGCTATACACCCTATCTCCCGAGATAGGATGGCAATCTGAGAGACTCATGGAAAATCTGTGAGAGTTGACAGGTCTGCTTAATTTAAAATATATATTTAAAAAGCAGGAAAGGGGACATAAAAATAGGTAGGCTACCTGCTAAAGACAGTAGGTACAATGGGAGGGCATGATGTTGTTTATCCTGTTGTAGAAGCTGGGTGAGGTGTTGTGAAGACACCCGTCTCCTGTATTCTGAACTACATTTTTTGTCATGAAGCTGTGTTTATAGTATTATTAGTTGTGATGCTCCATGACATCAGTGCTGTGCCCGATTTACAACTAGGGGCCTCATGCAGTAAGCGTTGATAAGGGAATTATCGCCATTTTATAGCCAAAATTGGGTTTGAGATTCAGTAAGCGCCGATAAGTGCTTGATATCGCCATGTTTCGGAGCCGATTATTTTGTTATGGGCAGTCGGCTGCCGATAAGCCTGTTTTCGCCACTGATCGCCACTTTTTTAAATCGGCTGGATTCAACAAAAAAAAACAGCTTATCGGGCCTGATCGGCACTACGAAATTGAGATGTTATGGCCAATTTCTCCCGCCAACTAAAGTTGGCAGTTTGGAGGGGAGAACGATCGCTAAGGCTGCCGGAACGGCACTTAGAAAAAAAAATCTTCTGTACATCAATGGAGTCAATGGAGCGGGGACGTATAACAGTATAGTACTGTTTACGTTTCATTGCTCACAATACAAACGTCATTTGCATTACAGTGTGGGGGCATTCCCTGCATTGTGTCACAGCTGACGTGTATTATTTGCATAACATTATACTTTTACATGTTTGCAGCATTTGCGGGTCACATTACTCATCATGTGATGATGTGCCAAGGGAAAATACTATACTCAACTCTTAAAGGAGAACCTCACATCATATCACACATTTTACTCAACTCAGCGACAATTATTTACATGATGTTACACATGTCACACATGTCACACATACACAGTATATTCATCTTCCTTTACATTACACAATGCTTGTAATGTGACACGCATCTTTAAACGTTCATGTACATCTGTCTTCTCATGTTTACATATACTTTTGGGTCCTCCCTATTTTCATGACGTCACTTATTGGACGCTCAATCACATTGCATGTTTACATTGTAACCGTAGCATTACAAGCACTTCAACCTAACTTATACACACATGTACAGTAATTCAGCATTGGGACACCTTGTTAACTCATTCTATACCAACTATCCTCCTTACAGAAATGCATGCATATGCACACGACTATTCATTGTTGTCAACATGTCACAATAACATGCCTAATTACACATGTTAAACAAAACTTTTCCCACGTCAATCTCAGCCTTTTTGCCTAATTACATGACTGACTGTTGCGTTCACAAGTGTTACATGCATTGCACATGCAACTATTTATTTGCAAGCAATGTTTCTACAAAGGTTCACGTCACATCATTGCCAAATATCATCATTCCCTGCAGAATACACACAACAAATACTTATAACAAGAACTGCACACAGCTTGCCACAGAAGTACTTTATTATGTTAATGTAACACCTTGCATTTTACTATGTCACCTGACATCATCACATACCTATTTAAAGGACGCCCATTACCTGATCATTCACAGCTACTCATTTCAAAATGTTGAGATTGTTTAGGAGACGGAGGAACATTCTTTTCTATGACATGCTTGATGATGAAGACAATCATATAGGGCAAGGGAGGGACACACCGAGGGACAGTGACAGGGACAGTCACGCGGATACGACAGAGACAGGGAGAGGGACAGGAGATCAGAGGAGAAGACAGAGGAGACAAGTTGTGCCTCGTCCGCGTCTGTACAGGGAGAGAACCCTGTTAGATGGGATGAGTGAGGAGGAGATTGTAAGTCGCTATCGTTTGAGTTCAGCAGCAATCTTAGCTCTTTATCAGGAGATAAGGGGAGATTTAGATTTTTTCACAGCCAGAGATCGTGCAGTCCCTGGGCTTGTTAAAATGCTGTGCTCATTACATTATCTTGCTTCCGCGTCATACCAGACAACTGTGGGTATAGTGGGCGGGGTCTCGCAATCTACATTCTCGCGGGCCTTGACCCAGTTTCTCTATGCACTCAATAGACGCGCTAGGAATTATATTCATTTTCCTACAGAGGCGACAGAGTGGCTGGAAGTCAGGACTGGCTTTTATAATATAGCAGGGATACCATGTGTGCTGGGTGCAATCGATTGCACACATGTTGCTTTGATTGCACCTAGTCAGAGTGAGCATGTGTACCGCAATCGTAAGCACTACCATTCACTCAATGTACAGGTGGTATGTGATGCGACGATGAGGATAATGCATGTGGTACCCAAATTCCCTGGTTCCAGTCACGATTCCTCTATCCTGAGGAACTCTTCAGTCTTCCATGCGTTCGAAGAGGGACATTTTGAACATGGTTGGCTGCTGGGTGAGTACACATTTACATGTTATAACACAAAACACATTTTTATTTAGGAATGTTGGCATTGTACAATTTGATCACTAATGTCAGCTTATGTGTGCTCCATTCATTATAGGTGACTCAGGATACGGAATTAGGCCGTGGCTCTTGACTCCGGTGCTAAACCCTCAAACTGAAGCAGAGGAGAGGTACAATGCAGCCCATATATCTACAAGATCTGTTATAGAGAGGACATTTGGCCTACTCAAGACCAGATTTAGGTGTCTGGACAGAACTGGTGGGGCTCTTCTATACAAGCCTCAAAAAGTGTCTGATATTATCCTTGCCTGTTGCATTTTGCACAATGTTGCACTCAGGCACAATGTACAAGCAGACCTAGATGAGCCTTTGGTAGACGAGCATCCCACCCATGTAGCTGCTGAAAATGAACAAACAGCCAGTGGTGGCCAGACACGCCAGAATCTCATCAATTCATTTTTTTCTTGTAAGTAAAAACAGATATGTTCCAAGTTCTACTTTTATACTTACATTATGTTATCTTAACAATAATGTTTTTTTATATACCCTTCTGGTAGGACACAGATGAATATGGGTTGCACACCTTTCTTTTCTCTGCTGTGTGCACAAAGGGATGTGGCACCGGTATGTTATTGTTGCACAGGTTATATAATCCCTCTTCAATTGTACTTTAGTTGTGTGTATGTGAATACAACTGGGGTAACAAAGCACTCATATTTTAGCATTGTGTTGTTCCTTATGCTAACACAATACACATATTATGCCCATACTCATTCATGCTTCTAGTATGCTTACATACAATGTTATTGGTGCAGTGTAACATGTACATCCATATGATGTGTACACCAGGCTGATTTACATTTTGAATGTGATTAAATATACATGGTGTTGCACATTTAACACCAAATACACACTTTGCTGTGTTGTTTACGGTACTGAAGATGGCATGTCAATGTTTGCAATTTATATATTGTTCCTTTGCATTATAGGTATATCTCCAGTATGACTGATCATGGTATGTATATTTGCGGACATCTCTCATAAGATGTGCCTACATCAATCTTCCTATAATTATTTGAAGTCAAAACCCAACATATTGGTTTAAACACAAATGTTACATATATGTACTTTCTGTATCATGTATATGCATTTAGCTACTCTTGAGCTTTCATGTGCATTGTATTAGAAAATGATTACTCCCATTTCATCACATTTTATGTATGTTTCCTTATAAATTCCATTAATGTAATATAGAGGTGTTTGGAGACAAGGGGATAACTGTACTTATTTCTTTACTTACGGGACATCATTCATCACGGATGAAATTGACTGATCATAAAACTCCATGCATGAATGCCTGCAATCACAACAATGCGTACTACATCTTATATTTAGCAATGTTGGTGTTTTGTAATGCTAGGAATTAATAGTCAACATTAATTTACATTTGTGACATGTGTATGTATAAGTCACACGTGTGTGGATGTGTCCTACATGTACCAAGTGTTAAACTGTTAACAGAGAAGACAAATTTGTCACTAATGTTACTGTCATTTAGCATTTATAATTTACCAATATGACAATGTTGGTAATATTTTTGCAATATAAATCACGTCACTTCATCATTATCATGATGATAATTATCAAGTATTGTCACAATTGTAACGTCAATCACGTGCACATTAGCATAGACACACTTTGTAAGACAACTGTTTGTGTCTGTATCAATTTGTGTAGGATCCATGTATAACACCGACAAATGATAACACCAGCTTTATTATGGTAGCTTATATCATCATATTGACTATACTATGTATTTTTAGAACGTTTAATAAACACAGTAAACTATAGTTAGTTAGGTTAATGAAATATACACAGAAACGTACTTCATTACATGATGTTGATGTCATAATCAGAACATCATGCATTGTAGGGGACCACAACATCTGGCCAATAACATTATTTGCTACAGTCCCAAACCATTTTATCAACATACCCATGTAACAAGAGATTTTTAACAAGAAATGGCTAGTTGGTTGTAAGTGTCCTTTACATTGGGAGAAGGAGTGGCTCAGTGAGTAAAGACACACACTGGCACTGAGATTTTGAAGCAGGGGAGTCTGGTTCAATTCCCGGTGTCGGCTCCTTGTGACCTTGGGCAAGTCACTTTATCTCCCTGTGCCTCAGGCGGCAAAAAATAAATTGTAAGTTCCACGGGCCAGGGACCTCAGCCTGAAAAATGTGTCTGTAAAGCGCTGTGTACAACTAGCAGCGCTATACATGAACATGCTCATATTATAATTATTATTATTATTATTATTGTTACATAGTTTCGACAGTCATACGTTCCATTACACAATAGAATTCACAAATGTGTTAGCAGAGTGGGAATGGTTGTTATATATAAAACACACCATGCCATAAAATGATAGTAGTCATTAAAGAACACTCAATAAAAATTCATGAGGCACTATTTTGCAACATCATTATGTTAATTAAGTGCTTATGCAATATAGGCATAAGGGTATCACATTTTTAATTGTTTGTTAATAAGCGCTGCAAGCAATATAAAATTAGTTCCATATGTAGTATAGTAGTCGGTGGCTCCTCCTCACAATCATCTCATATAAAGGTAGACTCTTCTGAAATCATACATTGATCCGATTGTATCTTCCCCGACATCTCTGAAATACAGCAAACACATGATGGTCAAATATGGCACCTTACTATATATGTATCCGTGACAACGCATTACACAGCTCTATATGATTGTGTACATACACACGTCACTCACTTATATGTAAGAAGTACAAGTGTACATCAGTATGTAATGTTTCTTTAAATTTGTAGCAGGCATAACTATGTATATGATGTGAACGTTGCCTGTATACTGAAAAATGTGCGCGCACATCTTAGTGTGCGCACGCACTTCACGCTTGGCTGCACTAACTGTTAGCGCATGCGCAAAACAAAGCGTACGTTGTGCGTTCAATACATCTTGAAAATACCATTAAACATAAAATCTTTATTTCAAATACAATGAATACGAAACTACATTCGTTCTAAACGAGTACATCTGTATTCTTTTTAAACAGACGTGTTTGGACAGAAAGGACGGCCGATAACACAATGCGCAAATGCAATACGTGTGACGTCATGTTAAACCAGCGTGAAACGCACGCTAACACTCCTCCCACTCAATTAACATTCGGCTAACGCCCACTTTACGGCTACAAACACTGAGCCGCACACATGACACACTGCAGTTACCGTTACTATAACAAAACATGACAGCCAATAGGCTTTGAGGCGCGCACGTCGCTTGGGGGCGGGACTTACATCCGTAATCCTTTTTAAGGACGCCTTGGGCCATGACAAGGGTCCCACGTCATACGTGGTGGACCCGCTTTTAAATGTTGCATGATAACAAAACAGGTATGTGTTAGAGTTATGTTAAAATGTTGCTAATATGGTTAAAGGGATAGGAAAGTACGTATATTTATTCCGTCAGCAATGTGTACTACTCTTTCAGGTTATACTATATTGTATTCGGCAACAATTTCTTTGTGATCGCTACATGTTATGCAGTCTGCAATGTTACGCTGTATCCACGCATTGAAAGGGAAAATGGTGGTTAAAAAAAAACAAAACAAAAAAAAACATTTAAACGCACAGTCAACGCATAACGGTTGTTATATTTACCATTCTTCTAGAATTAACTCTTCGTCTGGCTGCAACTGGTCGCTCCAGAAATGCAAGGCATTTTCATCCACGCTTGACCCACCCTCAGAATCCAGTATGACACACATCTCCTCCATGAAGCGCTCATAGGAATCGCCACTGCTTTCTTCAAACAATTGGTCGGGAGGTAGGTTCATTTCTTCTGGTTCCCATTCCAATGCATTTTCAGCTGAAAGGCTTGGTACATAATCATAGTACTTTTGTTGTTGTACAATGTGGGTTTCAGGAATGGAGGGTGCAGATATTGCAGCAGGTATCGATTCACACGGAACAGTAGTAGCGGATCCATTGCTATTGGCATTAGGAATAAATATGCCTTTCACAACAATATATGTGCCCTCTTTCAGGGTAAAATGCTTTTCCTTTGCAATCTTCCAGAAACCATAGGTGTGTTCTAGCTTATCCTGCACACGTTCAAAAAAGTAATTAGTTGATAAAGTGAATCTTATTGAGGAATTAAAATTCCGCGCATGCCTACGGTCTTGGTAATAAGGATATTTAGCTCGAATCAAATCATAGATTTGGCGTGTGCTTGCTTTGTGTCCGCGACTGTTTAAAATTGCTTCTGAAACCATGTACTTATACCCTAAAAGGGGATTCATATTGTTAACGAATTCATCAGCCATGTCAGAGTAGCACAAAAGATGTGTGCAGTTCTGTCTTCTTTGCTCATCAAAATGATTCTGCTCAATGGCTAACAAATTCCTGTGTTTCGTTTTCAAGGTCAACAAAAGTACTGCACCGACACACTTTATTCGAGCAAATACCCGGTATGTACCTGGCAGATACCTGGAATGCGCCACTCCTAACCTCTGACAAGCCCCGTTGCATTTGCCTTCCCAGCCTGGGTTCATGCCTGGCTGATGGGCGGCTGATCTGTTAAATGATAATGATTAGGATTTAATAGGCTGCAATGCTTCGCGTGTCTACCAGATGGCATAAATTCATGAATTGTAATGCAGTTTATATATATATACTGTGCAGTATTGCAGCCAGCGGGAATAAAATGCTTCAATCCCTGCTTGGAAAATAACTCAATGTACTCGGGCAGAAAACAGTCACAAACCTCAATACACCCGGGTATACCCGAATTCGTGGGACTAGCCAAGCTCGAATAAAGTGTGTCGCCAGTGTAACTACTTTTACTCCTTATTTCAAACGCCAATTGGATGTGTCCTTTTAATTGGGTTAAGTTTTGTGGTTAGTGATAGGCGAATGTGGGAAAAACATGTATCATTTTTTTATCTCGTT